>NW_015505472.1:203544-204425 GCF_001515645.1 Sinocyclocheilus grahami
CCACTCTGACTCTAGACTCTGCGGAGTACGAGAAGTGAGGCCCCCAGAATGAGGGGCTGGAATATGGTGGGTTGGGACTGCTCCGCCCAGCAGCCCCTGCTAACCACCTCAACCTCCTCAAAGGAAGAGAGGTTAACGCGTGCTCTCACTCGAGAAATGTATATCCCAAGAGCCCCTGTATATCTAACTTCTCATAGTCAGACAAATACTTCATTTTATTCCTCAGAATTAAATGCAATCAAACAACCAGACGAGTAAATACGGTCTAGTGTAGTAAGATTCACATCAAAAACCGAAATGATGTAATATATGCGCTGCGCGCGAGCCATTCAGTCACACGAACAACATCAATCTCCTTGACGAAACAAACAAGCTCTAAATCTAGCGAACACGGGTGGAGATAGGAAGAGCCGCCTCCAACCCGTCTGATAGATCATGAGCGATCTCCGCGTTCTCAGTCACCACTGTGCCTCAGCAGCAGCGGGACCGCAATTGCAAGATCACAGGCACGGACACACTCCTCGACGCGAGCTCCGCTCCCTATTAATGCTGCTCATTACAATATCAGGCATAATATGCTTGTGTAACTGATGTTTGTGCAACTGGCGAGCTCTTTGACGCCCTCCGTATCAATCTCCTCGGAGAAAGACAGGCGGAGCGTCGTGCCCTCTCCCCGGGGGGGAAGTACCGCAGCGCGGGCTTCCGAACCCCGAGAGCGGGCGCCGGATCATAGCCTTCCTTATATGGTATCAGCCCACATATGGGTTCATTTGAAAGCTTGGAGTGTCTTCTTGTCTTCTTTTACCATTCCTTTTAGTTTTTATATTTATAAAGCAGTAAAATTAAGCTTAGAAATGTATTCGTCCCACACACCCACACAC
>NW_015505472.1:205974-218578 GCF_001515645.1 Sinocyclocheilus grahami
CCTCAACCTCCTCAAAGGAAGAGAGGTTAACGCGTGCTCTCACTCGAGAAATGTATATCCCAAGAGCCCCTGTATATCTAACTTCTCATAGTCAGACAAATACTTCATTTTATTCCTCAGAATTAAATGCAATCAAACAACCAGACGAGTAAATACGGTCTAGTGTAGTAAGATTCACATCAAAAACCGAAATGATGTAATATATGCGCTGCGCGCGAGCCATTCAGTCACACGAACAACATCAATCTCCTTGACGAAACAAACAAGCTCTAAATCTAGCGAACACGGGTGGAGATAGGAAGAGCCGCCTCCAACCCGTCTGATAGATCATGAGCGATCTCCGCGTTCTCAGTCACCACTGTGCCTCAGCAGCAGCGGGACCGCAATTGCAAGATCACAGGCACGGACACACTCCTCGGAGCGTGCCCGGCGAGAGCGGAGTGTTTAACAGGTTTGAAATATAGCACCCAAGGCACCCAAGGCTGAACATTCTTTAAAACATCTCCTCCTCCACAGTCAGTCATACAGGTTTAAAACAACATGGGGTTGAGTAAATAACAACTTTTGGGTAAACTATTCCTTTAAGTTAAACTCTGCGGACCCGGATACGGGTCCAAATCGCATAAAAAATATTTATGCTTCATTTACATAGCCTTCCTTATATGGTATCAGCCCACATATGGGTTCATTTGAAAGCTTGGAGTGTCTTCTTTACAAAGAATACCATTCCTTTTAGTTTTTATATTTATAAAGCAGTAAAATTAAGCTTAGAAATGTATTCGTCCCACACACGATTTTCCGCCTAGCCATTGCAAACTTTTTTTACGAAGAATGTGTATTTGATATATTTTTCACAATAAAGTCAGGTCATATATCACAAGAAAGGAATTTGACGATGTAGATTATTTCATTGTGTGACAATCATAGATCGAATTATCTTCAATTGAATTGCGATGTAAAAAAAAAAAAAAAACGGAATTTTTTATTGTGTAACATTTCTACTCGTAGCACTGCTTCAGTTAGCTGCAAACAGCCACAAATATCTATAAACTCTATATTATCTTTTAGATTAGGATCTCTTCTTTCAAACAAGACCATTTTCACGTTTCTGCTTTTGTATATTACTACTTAGAAAAACATAAAAATGAAACATAATTCAATAAATAATCAATTAAAGTGCTTATGGCACAGAGTACAATAGGATTGTGGGGTTAATGTGTTTTATAAAGCCTGTTTTTGCAAGGGAAACTCACCATGACACATTTCGATGCAAAATTGAATTTTCAATCGCTTCACAAATAATGTTCTAACTCCTGTTTAGAAGCTGTTATTTGAAAAATTATTTTTTCTGGTACTTTTTGGCATGTAGGGGCATCAAACAAAGTAAATTGCAGAGAGTTGAGCCTAACAGAACCTGAATTACAGAATTAAAAAAATATATATTGATTTAAAACTCAAAAATCGCTCAAAATTTTTTGTGTTTATAGTAATATTTTAAAAGTATATAATGTTATTTATAAAGAATTACACTCATATTTTGTAGTTCAAAGGGTTTTCTTTACAATGAAACCATTTTTTTTTTATTTCCTCCATTGTATGTGTGTAGGGCAAACATTTGAATTTGAGTATGAAAAATTTTGGCGAAAATACCAAAAAATGCCCTGAGCTTAATTAAGCAGGAAGAGAAGCCACACGTTGAACATAGCATATCTATAGTGAATGGACGGTTACCACCAACAATAAATGATGGAAAGCAAGTTTGGAGATGTAGATAGATCCATAGAGAGAGAGTGAACGTCTGTTTGAGCTCTTTCTCTGCCAGATGTGGACAATGAACCCTTGACACAACCAATGCCACTTTATGCTCAACATGTGTGTTTGTTACTGTCTCTGGCAGTTGGGCTGAATGTGTGTGTGTGCAGAAGATGAGCGTAGCAGCAGGATATGTGGCAATCTGGGAGGTTGGCCGTAATGACACACGAGGGACAGATTAGCTTCCTGTCTGTCAGAATTCCATCAGAGAGCAGCTGATTTACAGCCTGCATTGACCAGACTGCCTGCCCTGTACCCAAAGCAAACACACACACATGCACACACACAGATAGATTATTTGTATAAAGGCTTTGAGAGAGCATACATTAAACTGGAATCCTTCCTACTCTTCTAATACCGTACCACGAGTGGCGTGTCTATTACAATGCAGAATGTGTGATGTGTAAATCAGAGTGTGTTGGTGTGTTACTGCACAGTAACCCCTCAGTGACACCCAGCGTGCCGTGGCCTGCTGGTCCGGGATGGAGAGAGGAAGACAGACAGATGCATTAAACAACATGTCACCCCCAAACACAACCATGATTAATCACTGCAAATTATAAGCACCTGTACGACAAGCTACAGATCGCCTTCCACACTACACTGCGTCTCTCTCTCCTGACGGCAGGGCCTCTTAAACACAGGCACATATAACAGCTTGCACACACACATCTAATAGTGCCAATGCTGAATTTCCACAGGATCTTTTTAAAGGGGTCATATGAGGCGATTTCAAGTTCCTCTTCAGGTACTCGAGCTGCATTGGAGGACGCTTTGGGAACGCCCTTCAGCTTGACCGGCTCTGAACCCCGTGTGTAATCAGTCCAATAGATGGGTGAGACGTCACGGGCGGGTGACGTAATGACTAGAAAGCTATAAAAGCACGTGCGGTTGAACCAGCGTGAGCTTTCTGTCATTCAGCAAGCGGCTGTGCGTGTGTCAGTCTGAAATTCATTTGTGAATTCATTTGGTACTCGGCAGCGGGTCAGGCTGGTGCATGTCTGCACACCATGGTTACAGGTGTTACAGTTACAGGGCGCAGCGGTCTCCCGCGAGCGCCACTGTCAGTCACCGCCCGGGAACGTAGCGGTTCGGTTGTCCCCTGCCGGTCCGCCGTTACAGGGCACCGAGCTAGCTGCTCTCATTACACCAGAGGTCAGTCTCGAGAGACTGATTCCCTTAGTAAACTTTTTGGCAGCGTGGACACTACTGCCAAATGTGTCTTAGTGGGTCCTGCACACTGTAGAGAGAGGCTACATAATCCAGTTTGGTTCTCCTCCGCCTCGTTTCAACAGGATTACTCCCACGCTGGTGGGCCCCGAGCAGGCTCTGGTCATGGAACAGGAAGTAGACACTCTTTTGAGGAAGGAGGCCATCGAGGTGGTCCCTCCTCACGAAAGAGAGTCCGGGTTCTACAGCCGGTAATTCATAGTTCCAAAGAAGGATGGAGGGTTGCGTTCCATTTCTAGATCTGCGTCAGTTGAACCGCTTAGTCATGCGACTAAATTTCAGGATGCTCACACTCAAACAGGTCGTGTCTCAGATCAGGTCCGAGGACTGGTTTGTCACGATCGATCTGAAAGACACATACTTCCATGTATCCATCCTTCCCACTCACAGGAAGTTCCTGAGGTTTGCTTTTGGGGGCAAAGTGTACCAATATCGGGTTCTTCCCTTCGGCCTTGCACTCTCACCCCGCACTTTCACAAAGTGTGTGGATGCAGCCCTGGCTCCGTTGCGACTCCGGGGTATCTGCATACTGAATTATATCGATGATTGGTTGATTTTAGCTCAATCAGAGCAGACGGTGGTTTGACATCGAGATGTCATTCTCGCCCACATGAGAGAGCTGGGGTTAAGACTTAACGCCAAGAAAAGTGTGCTTTTTCCAGTACAGAGAACTACTTATCTGGGCGTGGTGTGTGATTCGACCACGATGCAGGCACGTATGTCCCCTGCTCGGATCAAATCAGTCCTCACCGCAGTCGCGAGAGTCAGAGAAGGCCGGTCACTCACTGTCAAGCAGTTTCAGAGACTGCTGGATCTGATGGCAGCTTCATCCAACGTGATACTTATTGGCCTGCTGTACATGAGACCCCTACAGTGATGGCTCAAGACCAAGGGGTTCTCCCCGAGGGGAAACCCGCTTCGCATGATCAAGGTCGCGCGGCGATGCCTATGTGCCTTGGACATGTGGAGGAGACCTTGGCTCTTGTCTCAGGGCCCAGTGCTGGAAGCTCCTTGTCGCTGCGTAACGCTAGCGACGGACTCGTCCCTCATCGGTTGGGGTGCGGCCATGAGTGGCCACCCTGCCCGCAGTCTGTGGAGTGGTCTCCATCTAAAATGGCATATAAACTGCCTGGAGATGCTGGCCGTGCTGCGCGCACTAATACACTTCCTCCCAGATCTAAGAGGTCACCATGTGTTGGTGCGCACCGACAACACAGCAGTGGTCTCTTACATCAACCACCAGAGAGGTCTGCGCTCACGCCGTTTGTACAAACTAGCGTACCAGATCCTTGTGTGGTCCCAGGACAAACTTCTCTCACTGAGAGCAGTTCACATTCCTGGGCATCTCAAGAAGGGAGCAGATATCCTGTCGAGGCAGGGGCTGAGGCCCGGGGAATGGATGCTTCACCCCGAGGTGGTGAAGCAGATATGGAGAGTGTTTGGCCAGGCTCAGGTGGACCTGTTGCGACTCATATGATATCACACTGTCCCCTCTGGTTCTCTCTGACTCATCCAGCTCCACTGGGGCTGGATGCCATGGTACAGACGTGGCTGAGGCTTCGTCTGTATGCCTTTCCCCTGATTGCTCTGCTATATTGCTCTGATAAAGTTCTGGAGAGAGTGCGCCGGGACAGGGTCCGTCTTCTGCTAGTAGCACCGTTCTGGCCAGGCCGAGTATGGCACTCCATGGGAGATTCCCATCAGGAGAGATCTCCTCTCACAGGCGGAGGGTACAATCATACACCCCTGCCCGGAGCTGTGGAAGTTGTGGGTGTGCCCTGATGGGGCACAGCTCATAGCTTCCGGTATCTCAACCGAGGTTGTTGAGACCATCCTCCAATCCAGAGCTCCCTCAACGAGGAAACTGTATGCCTTGAAGTGGACATTTTTTCAAGGAGACCTCCAGCTCGACCCAATTAACTGCCCGGTTAGTACAGTGCTGGAGTTCCTGCAGGCCAGATTCTCCGCAGGGTTGACCCACTCCACCCTGAAGGTCTACGTGGTGGCCATTGCGGCCTACCATGCCCCTCTCGGTGACCAGTCAGTTGGCAGACACCCCCTAGTTACACGTTTCCTCTGCGGTGCACTGAGGCTGAGGCCTCCGGTACAATCTCGTGTCCCCATGTGGGACCTGGCTGTGGTGCTAGAAGCTCTCTGTAGGCCTCCCTTCGAGCCTATCGAGGAGATCTCTGAACACCACCTCACTATCAAGACTACCTTTCTTCTGGCGATATCTTCTCTCAAGAGAGTTGGGGATCTGCAGGCCCTCTCAGTGGCCCCTTCCTATCTCGACTTTGCGCCCAGTCTGGCCAAAGCGTTTCTGTACCCTCGAGTGGGGTATGTTCCTAAGGTCCCCTCCTCTAAACCACGGCCTGTCGTACTCCAGGCCTTCAGTCCTCCTCCCTTCGGGGAACCAGACCAGCAGAAGCTTAATTGTATGTGTCCAGTGCGAGCACTGGACACATACGTCCACAGAGCTGCCCTGTGGAGAAGGGTGGACCAACTGCTTGTGTGCTATGGTCCCCCTGAGAGAGGTCTTCCAGCTACAAAACAGACCCTCAGTCGGTGGATAGTAGATGCCATTTTTATCGCTTATGAGTCCTCTGATCTCCCTTCGCCTCTAGGGGTCAAGGCTCATTCTACGAGAAGTGTGGCGGCCTCCAAGGCTTTCTTGGCAGGTGTCTCGATGCAGGACATCTGCGACGCTGAGGGATGGTCAACGCCCCTAACCTTTGTCAGGTTCTATGGCCTAGATATGCGAGCCACTCTTCTGTTCTCTCGCCCTAGCTGTGCAGGCTTCCACGCTAGGCAGAGATTTGGAATTCTGGCGGCATAGAGGAGAAACAATAATGTACAGTATGTGGAAAATAATGTGTTTTTTGAACCTTAAAATGCATAAACACATTTCATTACACCAAATACACAAAATAATGATATTTTTTAGCAACGTCATATGACCCCTAAGTTGTTGAAATATAAATAATGCATAAATACTCTACATAGTAAAAGATGATTTTATATGTGTTCAGGATATCCTACATGAATGCTGCAAAAGGGGTTAAACATTTATATTGTTAATCAAATACTGTTATACTTAAATTTCATTCAGTACCAAAGCATATAAGAATGTAGAAACATGTTTTCCCCCTTAAACTAAGGAAAACAGACATTTCATTTTTGTACCATTTATCTTTAAAAGTAAGTTTAAATAGTTTAAATAGTTTACTATTTTTATTTTCATTTTTTTAATTATGCATTTTTAAATATATTTAGTTTTTAAATGTTTAAGTATTTTTTAAATATATTTAGTTTTTAAGTATTTAAGTATTTTTCTTTCATTCTAGTTTGATGAGAAAAACATGTCAGAATCTTTTTGATGTTTTAAAACAGAAGTAACAAGTGGTATATGGTGTGTTTTAAAAATCGAAATATTTAAGACATTTTTGTTATGAAACGGTGCTACAAAAACCAGATGACAACTCTAAAAGACGTTTGAAGGTCATGATGTAAGTTTTACTTTTAAACTACTTTATTTATTAAATAGCTTCTTGTTTGTTTTTATGTGATTACTGTAGCATCATTATTTCTTGATCAAGATCAATATGTATTTAATATTACACTGATTAAAATGAGAAACAGGTTGTATGTCTATCCCTCACAGCCTCATTTGTGTAAAACTAAACATAGCTCCAACTATCCCTAGGCCACAGAATTGGCCAAACTTCATAAATAATCTTTTAAATCCAGATTTTAACACTAATCTGCTTTTTTGGACATTATGAGCCATTTCACATACATTATCCCTCAACCAATATAACAGCAATTCTCAACTTAATCTCTCTTTCTGCACAAGACTGAAAAAACAAAGATGTCAAGTTCAGAGCAAGAATGTACAAACAAAGAATTTGTGCTGTAACCAAGCAATGAGGAAAACTCCTTAGGGAAGGAAAGTGAAAGTAAATAAATCAGAACCT
This sequence comes from Sinocyclocheilus grahami, assembly GCF_001515645.1. Lineage (NCBI taxonomy): Eukaryota > Metazoa > Chordata > Actinopteri > Cypriniformes > Cyprinidae > Sinocyclocheilus > Sinocyclocheilus grahami. The sequence goes on from NW_015505472.1 coordinate 212,991, forward strand.
TAAAAAACACGACTGACTTTTTTTGTAAACTCATGTTTTCTGTTTGTAATATATTTTGATCACTGCGCTTCTTTGTTATCAGGTTATTGACAATATTCAGCTTAAATGTATTTAAGTTTGTTATTAAAGTATATATATATATATATATATATATATATATATATATATATATATATATATATATATATATATATATATATATATATATATTTGTATAAATATATTTAAATTCTATTTTACAATGTCTGTTTTGACAGTATTATAATCTAGTTTCACTCAAGTATTAATATAGTAATTAATTAAATATTATTCAAGTAGTGTTCATGGTGTTTTTATTGGTAAATACAATTAATACAAATTATTTTAGTAATGATTTTGAACAAGAATGTGGTACTTTTCAGGGTTTAGTTTAAAATACATGACAAAACTTAGGTTATGACTAGGGCTGTCACATTAAGACATTAATTGAATGCAATTAATTATAAAGAATATACAGGTTATAAATTAATTACATTTATTAAATACATATTTGAAAAAATAATATAAAATATGCAAATAAAATAAAATGATTACCACCTGACCCTATATCAATTCTAGATTTAAGTATATTAATAAACCTATATTAAATAATTGAATCAATATATTAATATATAAATTGAATGTATGCATTAAATAAATATTTTTATTAATATATTTAATTAAATGAAGAAAATAAACATTTTATTAATAGTGTTTTGCATTGTTAAAACATAATATAGTTAAATAAAGGCTTGATTTCATTAGATTAATAATTAGAATTATATTTATTTTAAAGAAAAGGTCTATTTTACATATTTAAAAGTTTGATAAATATGATCGTTTATAATTCAATTTTCAAATTGATAATTATGCTTCGTTGCACCATAAGAGCTTCAGGATTTTAGGTTACCATATTAAAAACAAATAAAACAACAAAAACACAAAAATTATATACTACTCTTGCATCTTGCAAAACTATAAAACATCCATGTTTTGCTGTCTGTATGTTCACAGAAAATTTAATTCTGTGTTGTGAAATGCCTCAGTGAAGTGGCAGTGGGCAGCTGGCAGGTCCCCAAGAGAAGGGGAGAACAGAGCGACCCTCACTGCTCGGTCACCTGAGCTCATTATGCTGAAAGCGCTCGCCGGCCCAAACAGACACATTGGCTGATGTGAGGAAATGGCAATGTGATTAATGTGGCTTAAATTGAGCTAGGTTCACAGCGCCCTCGTCCCAGTTAAACCAGTCGCTGACCATCAGCCTCAAACCACCACACTGTACCCATGAATCACACACACCTGCCCACATCAAGCAGCACATACATGACGTGGACCCATGAGACAGCCTACAGCTTTACGTTTATAATGAATGCGTCAGACATGGGAGAGCACGAGAAATAAAAAGCACATTTCACAAGATGATTAAAGGAGGAAAGCTTTGGTTTTCTTTGTGCAAATGAAATGATAGACATATCAAAGGTTGCAGAGTGCTATATAATGCCATCTAGCATAGCACAGAGTCTGCGGACACACACGCATATACATATATACATACATAGAGAGAGAGAGAGAGTTTCCCAAGGAAACACAGCTGAAAAAGCCAGTGAGAGAGAGAGAGAGAGAGAGAGAGAGAGGCCCCCGGTACCTGCCTACATAGTCTCCTCTCTCCAAATGTTTATTTTGGACCAGACTGGAGGCCAACTGGTTGCAATTGACCCTCTACAGGGACGAGTTAGTGAGCGAACATGAAACTTTTCCTTTTGGGAGAGAGAAGGAGGGGAAAGCCACACACATACTGCAAGCTCAGACACGCAAGCACACATGCAAATGAGGAAACAGACCCCCACAAACAAAAACATACACAAAATATTATCCAAATTAAATAACAGAGAAGCAGCGGAGACATCAAACTACCAGCAGAATATTACACAATATACAGGAATGCAGATCATTTTAATAAACATGGACTTTGTATTGGAATGTGCAATACATTTTTAGCTGTAAAGAGTGTAAATGCACAGGGAAAATCGTTAGAAATTAACATCATCACAAGAAGCCTGTGTTGCCTGTGTGCCATTACACTGGAGAGTCCACTACCAGGAGATAACATAAAATCCACACGCAGTAAGCAGCACTGGATGTAGTGAAATCGCAGTAACCTGCAGTAAACACGTGATCCTATCAGACATTTAACACTATAGACCAGGGGTGGCGAACTCCAGTCCTGGAGAGCCGCAGCCATGCAGAGTTCAGCTCCAACCCTAATTAAAACTCACCTGCCTGTAGCTTCCTAGTAACCCTTCAGACCTTGATTAGCGTGTTCAGGTGCGTTTGATTAGGGTTGAAGCAAAACTCTGCAGGGCTGCGGCTCTCCAGGACAGACGTTCGCCACCCCTGCTATAGACCATTTAAAATACTAGCAGGCAATGAAAGGTTGACGAATTAAAGATTGGGGTCATTTGAATTAGCTGAATCAGTTAAATTTAGTAAAACGTGTCAGGAATATTCGGACTAAATACAAAGGAAACTCTATCAATAACAATAAACAATAACAATAATATTATTATAAATATTATAAAAAATATTGTTAACACTTTACAATAGGGAACACATATTCACTACTAAGAGTTTTCCTTGAAAAAAATCCCAAATTGCTGCATATACTGTAAAAAAAATCCATAAAATTTACGGTAAAAAAAACTGGCAGCTGTGGTACAGCAACATTTGAGGTTGTATGGATTTAATTAAATTTCAATTTAAAACACTTATTTCATTAACTATAATGTTAACATAGGCTGAGAAGGAAAGTACTGATATATATATAAGAAGGTGCGCTGTGTCATTCACACATACTAAACACCAACATGGTAACACATAACACTAACGTAATGCAAATAAACATTAATTTAACAACATTAGATGTAACATACAACCCCAATGAGGATAACTGTTGAGAAAAAACTAAGAAGAAACATAGTTATTTCAAGGAAAAACATAAAATGTGAAATGTAATGCAGGGAATTCTGGGAATGTCAATTTAGGGGTTTTCACTGTAAATTAAATGTTCTTTTTCACTTCCAAAAACTGTACTTTACCGTAAAATTGCATGAAATGTCCATTACAGTTTTTCATCGTATATTGTAGGGGAACTTACTGTTAAGCAATTAACAGATTTTTAATGTAGCATTTTTACAGTATTTTACAGTTAAAATCACAATCGTTTTTTACAGTGTATTAATAGTTAATAAGGTAGTTGTTAAGTTTAGGTGGAGTCAGATTAGGGGATCTAAAATATGGCCATGCAGAATAAGGCATTAATATGTGCGTTATAATACAGCCAATATGCTAGTAATATGCATGCTAATAAACAACTAGTTAATAGTGAGAATTGGTCCTTAAAATAATGTGTTACCAAAATATATATATTTTTTCATTTTTAATTTATATGAACAGAAACTGTTCAAACGTCATTCAAACAAGTTACTACAAAAGTTAAAGCTACATTATTCATTTTGTATTAATATATTTACATCTAACATTTTATTATCAATTTAAAAATGCAAATAATGCAGGTTTGTAAATATGATACAATTATAATACACAGATACTCTATTTAATATTGTTCAAAAGATTGCAGTCTGTAAGATTTTTTAAAATGTTTTTGAAAGCCAAAAGTCATTCATGCTCATTAAGGATGTATTTATATATAAAAAAAATAAATAAATACAATTACAAAAAAAAAATCATATGAGTAAAAACATTAATATTGTGAAATATTATTACAATTTAAAATATCTGTTTTCTATTGTGATATAATGTAAAATGTAATTTATTCCTATGATGGCAAAGCTGAATTTTGAGCATCATTGCTACAGTCTTCAGTGTCACATGATCCTTCATAAATCATTCTAATATGCTGAATTGACGCACACATTTTTTTTTCATGTTTTCAGGATTCTTTGAGGAACAGAAAAAAACACCTTCCTGAACTATACTGAGAACTGCACATGACATGCAGGTCAAAAAATATATACAGTATACTGTAACTACGAATTAAGAATTCATTCCCTCATTTTATTTAAATTGTGGCAACAATTTATGAATTTGTTCCCTTGTTTTAATAAATCATGGCCATGATTTACAAATTCATTCCATTGTTTTAGTTAAATCGTGACCATGGTTTATTAATTCGTTCCCTCTTTTGAGTTAAATTAAATTGTGGGTATGAATTAGTACAACATGGCAACAATTTACTAAATTATTGTGGCCATGAACAAATCATGGAAACAAGTTCTTAATTCCTGGCCATGATATGTCTTTTTTTCCCACGTCATGTGTGGGGCTCCATAGACCACTTTGAATGGTAGTGCTTGCGTGTATATGTGTATAGGACATTATTCTGTATTATCATTTTTAACGTGCTGATGATTGTTATAATTTGTTAAACTATTTTTAAATGTCAGATAGATTTGTGCCCATTACTAGTGTGACGTGTTACATAAAGGGGGAGAGTGTTGCACATGAATGACAAGAATTAAAGTCTTTGCCCCCAAGCTCAGCCACCCAATACCCACAGCCTGAGCTTACAGTCAGAGAAACAGACTGAGAAGAGAGAGACGCTGAGAGCAGGCCTGGCCCTGTAGACTAAATAAAAGCTCTTAATCCTCATAAACTGCTCCATATGAGCATTACATCCCTGACTCCACACGGGACTCCTCAGGAATGGAACTCATTTTGGGGTTAAAACATTACCAGCGCTGCTCCTCTCCCATTCCGGTAATGAGCTCGCTGCCCTTCACTCCCTCCCCCACCCTGACGACAGAATGCGCTTAGGATGAAAAATGCCTAGGAGCATGTAAATGTTAGGGATGGAAAATGCAGAAGTTGTGGCAGTGTATACGTGTGTGGACTCCAGTATATCAGTGTCATGGCTCTACCTTTGCCTTGACAGCAGGGAAAACAGCATTTGCCATATACAGTAGGGATGTCATAATTTACTCACTTACTGTATGTCATTCCAAAACCAGGTTTTCTGCCTTCCATGAAACACAAAGGGGATTTCAGGCTTTTGTTCATGTTCATGTTCAACCTTTTACTATATAATGAAAGTATTTTGTGCTCACCGAGAATGCAATTATTAATGAAAAACCAAATAATCAAAACAGTAAAAAAATTAAAAATAAAATTGTGAATATTGGTCACACTTTATTTTAAGGTTCAATTCTCGCTATTAACAAAACCTTAACCTCGACCTTTGCCTTAATAAACTCCTAAATCGCTTCTTATTAAAAGTCAGTAAATTAGTTGTTAAGTTTAGGTATTAGGTAGGATTAGGGATGTAGAATATGGTCATGCAGAATATGTGCTTTATAAGTAGTAATGAACAGCCAATATGTTAATAATAGGCATGCTAATAAGTAACTAGTTAATAGTGAGAATTGGTCCCTATACTAAAGTGTTACTGATTCTAAGAAATTAAAAATAACTGCTTTCTATTATAATATATTTTAAATTGTAATTTATTCACTGTATTTATTTCAGCATCATTTCTCCAGTCTTCAATGTCACAT
>NW_015505472.1:220091-255881 GCF_001515645.1 Sinocyclocheilus grahami
CATATATATATATATATATATATATATATATATATATATTTGTATAAATATATTTAAATTCTATTTTACAATGTCTGTTTTGACAGTATTATAATCTAGTTTCACTCAAGTATTAATATAGTAATTAATTAAATATTATTCAAGTAGTGTTCATGGTGTTTTTATTGGTAAATACAATTAATACAAATTATTTTAGTAATGATTTTGAACAAGAATGTGGTACTTTTCAGGGTTTAGTTAAAAATACATGACAAAACTTAGGTTATGACTAGGGCTGTCACATTAAGACATTAATTGAATGCAATTAATTATAAAGAATATACAGGTTATAAATTAATTACATTTATTAAATACATATTTGAAAAAATAATATAAAATATGCAAATAAAATAAAATGATTACCACCTGACCCTATATCAATTCTAGATTTAAGTATATTAATAAACCTATATTAAATAATTGAATTAATATATTAATATATAAATTGAATGTATGCATTAAATAAATATTTTTATTAATATATTTAATTAAATGAAGAAAATAAACATTTTATTAATAGTGTTTTGCATTGTTAAAACATAATATAGTTAAATAAAGGCTTGATTTCATTAGATTAATAATTAGAATTATATTTATTTTAAAGAAAAGGTCTATTTTACATATTTAAAAGTTTGATAAATATGATCGTTTATAATTCAATTTTCAAATTGATAATTATGCTTCGTTGCACCATAAGAGCTTCAGGATTTTAGGTTACCATATTAAAAACAAATAAAACAACAAAAACACAAAAATTATATACTACTCTTGCATCTTGCAAAACTATAAAACATCCATGTTTTGCTGTCTGTATGTTCACAGAAAATTTAATTCTGTGTTGTGAAATGCCTCAGTGAAGTGGCAGTGGGCAGCTGGCAGGTCCCCAAGAGAAGGGGAGAACAGAGCGACCCTCACTGCTCGGTCACCTGAGCTCATTATGCTGAAAGCGCTCGCCGGCCCAAACAGACACATCGGCTGGTGTGAGGAAATGGCAATGTGATTAATGTGGCTTAAATTGAGCTAGGTTCACAGCGCCCTCGTCCCAGTTAAACCAGTCGCTGGCCATCAGCCTCAAACCACCACACTGTACCCATGAATCACACACACCTGCCCACATCAAGCAGCACATACATGACGTGGACCCATGAGACAGCCTACAGCTTTACGTTTATAATGAATGCGTCAGACATGGGAGAGCACGAGAAATAAAAAGCACATTTCACAAGATGATTAAAGGAGGAAAGCTTTTGTTTTCTTTGTGCAAATGAAATGATAGACATATCAAAGGTTGCAGAGTGCTATATAATGCCATCTAGCATAGCACAGAGTCTGCGGACACACACGCATATACATATATACATACATAGAGAGAGAGAGAGAGTTTCCCAAGGAAACACAGCTGAAAAAGCCAGTGAGAGAGAGAGAGAGAGAGAGAGAGAGAGGCCCCCGGTACCTGCCTACATAGTCTCCTCTCTCCAAATGTTTATTTTGGACCAGACTGGAGGCCAACTGGTTGCAATTGACCCTCTACAGGGACGAGTTAGTGAGCGAACATGAAACTTTTCCTTTTGGGAGAGAGAAGGAGGGGAAAGCCACACACATACTGCAAGCTCAGACACGCAAGCACACATGCAAATGAGGAAACAGACCCCCACAAACAAAAACATACACAAAATATTATCCAAATTAAATAACAGAGAAGCAGCGGAGACATCAAACTACCAGCAGAATATTACACAATATACAGGAATGCAGATCATTTTAATAAACATGGACTTTGTATTGGAATGTGCAATACATTTTTAGCTGTAAAGAGTGTAAATGCACAGGGAAAATCGTTAGAAATTAACATCATCACAAGAAGCCTGTGTTGCCTGTGTGCCATTACACTGGAGAGTCCACTACCAGGAGATAACATAAAATCCACACGCAGTAAGCAGCACTGGATGTAGTGAAATCGCAGTAACCTGCAGTAAACACGTGATCCTATCAGACATTTAACACTATAGACCAGGGGTGGCGAACTCCAGTCCTGGAGAGCCGCAGCCATGCAGAGTTCAGCTCCAACCCTAATTAAAACTCACCTGCCTGTAGCTTCCTAGTAACCCTTCAGACCTTGATTAGCGTGTTCAGGTGCGTTTGATTAGGGTTGAAGCAAAACTCTGCAGGGCTGCGGCTCTCCAGGACAGACGTTCGCCACCCCTGCTATAGACCATTTAAAATACTAGCAGGCAATGAAAGGTTGACGAATTAAAGATTGGGGTCATTTGAATTAGCTGAATCAGTTAAATTTAGTAAAACGTGTCAGGAATATTCGGACTAAATACAAAGGAAACTCTATCAATAACAATAAACAATAACAATAATATTATTATAAATATTATAAAAAATATTGTTAACACTTTACAATAGGGAACACATATTCACTACTAAGAGTTTTCCTTGAAAAAAATCCCAAATTGCTGCATATACTGTAAAAAAAATCCATAAAATTTACGGTAAAAAAAACTGGCAGCTGTGGTACAGCAACATTTGAGGTTGTATGGATTTAATTAAATTTCAATTTAAAACACTTATTTCATTAACTATAATGTTAACATAGGCTGAGAAGGAAAGTACTGATATATATATAAGAAGGTGCGCTGTGTCATTCACACATACTAAACACCAACATGGTAACACATAACACTAACGTAATGCAAATAAACATTAATTTAACAACATTAGATGTAACATACAACCCCAATGAGGATAACTGTTGAGAAAAAACTAAGAAGAAACATAGTTATTTCAAGGAAAAACATAAAATGTGAAATGTAATGCAGGGAATTCTGGGAATGTCAATTTAGGGGTTTTCACTGTAAATTAAATGTTCTTTTTCACTTCCAAAAACTGTACTTTACCGTAAAATTGCATGAAATGTCCATTACAGTTTTTCATCGTATATTGTAGGGGAACTTACTGTTAAGCAATTAACAGATTTTTAATGTAGCATTTTTACAGTATTTTACAGTTAAAATCACAATCGTTTTTTACAGTGTATTAATAGTTAATAAGGTAGTTGTTAAGTTTAGGTGGAGTCAGATTAGGGGATCTAAAATATGGCCATGCAGAATAAGGCATTAATATGTGCGTTATAATACAGCCAATATGCTAGTAATATGCATGCTAATAAACAACTAGTTAATAGTGAGAATTGGTCCTTAAAATAATGTGTTACCAAAATATATATATTTTTTCATTTTTAATTTATATGAACAGAAACTGTTCAAACGTCATTCAAACAAGTTACTACAAAAGTTAAAGCTACATTATTCATTTTGTATTAATATATTTACATCTAACATTTTATTATCAATTTAAAAATGCAAATAATGCAGGTTTGTAAATATGATACAATTATAATACACAGATACTCTATTTAATATTGTTCAAAAGATTGCAGTCTGTAAGATTTTTTAAAATGTTTTTGAAAGCCAAAAGTCATTCATGCTCATTAAGGATGTATTTATATATAAAAAAAATAAATAAATACAATTACAAAAAAAAAATAGCTGAATCAGTTAAATTTAGTAAAACGTGTCAGGAATATTCGGACTAAATACAAAGGAAACTCTATCAATAACAATAAACAATAACAATAATATTATTATAAATATTATAAAAAATATTGTTAACACTTTACAATAGGGAACACATATTCACTACTAAGAGTTTTCCTTGAAAAAAATCCCAAATTGCTGCATATACTGTAAAAAAAATCCATAAAATTTACGGTAAAAAAAACTGGCAGCTGTGGTACAGCAACATTTGAGGTTGTATGGATTTAATTAAATTTCAATTTAAAACACTTATTTCATTAACTATAATGTTAACATAGGCTGAGAAGGAAAGTACTGATATATATATAAGAAGGTGCGCTGTGTCATTCACACATACTAAACACCAACATGGTAACACATAACACTAACGTAATGCAAATAAACATTAATTTAACAACATTAGATGTAACATACAACCCCAATGAGGATAACTGTTGAGAAAAAACTAAGAAGAAACATAGTTATTTCAAGGAAAAACATAAAATGTGAAATGTAATGCAGGGAATTCTGGGAATGTCAATTTAGGGGTTTTCACTGTAAATTAAATGTTCTTTTTCACTTCCAAAAACTGTACTTTACCGTAAAATTGCATGAAATGTCCATTACAGTTTTTCATCGTATATTGTAGGGGAACTTACTGTTAAGCAATTAACAGATTTTTAATGTAGCATTTTTACAGTATTTTACAGTTAAAATCACAATCGTTTTTTACAGTGTATTAATAGTTAATAAGGTAGTTGTTAAGTTTAGGTGGAGTCAGATTAGGGGATCTAAAATATGGCCATGCAGAATAAGGCATTAATATGTGCGTTATAATACAGCCAATATGCTAGTAATATGCATGCTAATAAACAACTAGTTAATAGTGAGAATTGGTCCTTAAAATAATGTGTTACCAAAATATATATATTTTTTCATTTTTAATTTATATGAACAGAAACTGTTCAAACGTCATTCAAACAAGTTACTACAAAAGTTAAAGCTACATTATTCATTTTGTATTAATATATTTACATCTAACATTTTATTATCAATTTAAAAATGCAAATAATGCAGGTTTGTAAATATGATACAATTATAATACACAGATACTCTATTTAATATTGTTCAAAAGATTGCAGTCTGTAAGATTTTTTAAAATGTTTTTGAAAGCCAAAAGTCATTCATGCTCATTAAGGATGTATTTATATATAAAAAAAATAAATAAATACAATTACAAAAAAAAAATCATATGAGTAAAAACATTAATATTGTGAAATATTATTACAATTTAAAATATCTGTTTTCTATTGTGATATAATGTAAAATGTAATTTATTCCTATGATGGCAAAGCTGAATTTTGAGCATCATTGCTACAGTCTTCAGTGTCACATGATCCTTCATAAATCATTCTAATATGCTGAATTGACGCACACATTTTTTTTTCATGTTTTCAGGATTCTTTGAGGAACAGAAAAAAACACCTTCCTGAACTATACTGAGAACTGCACATGACATGCAGGTCAAAAAATATATACAGTATACTGTAACTACGAATTAAGAATTCATTCCCTCATTTTATTTAAATTGTGGCAACAATTTATGAATTTGTTCCCTTGTTTTAATAAATCATGGCCATGATTTACAAATTCATTCCATTGTTTTAGTTTAAAAACATTAATATTGTGAAATATTATTACAATTTAAAATATCTGTTTTCTATTGTGATATAATGTAAAATGTAATTTATTCCTATGATGGCAAAGCTGAATTTTGAGCATCATTGCTACAGTCTTCAGTGTCACATGATCCTTCATAAATCATTCTAATATGCTGAATTGACGCACACATTTTTTTTTCATGTTTTCAGGATTCTTTGAGGAACAGAAAAAAACACCTTCCTGAACTATACTGAGAACTGCACATGACATGCAGGTCAAAAAATATATACAGTATACTGTAACTACGAATTAAGAATTCATTCCCTCATTTTATTTAAATTGTGGCAACAATTTATGAATTTGTTCCCTTGTTTTAATAAATCATGGCCATGATTTACAAATTCATTCCATTGTTTTAGTTAAATCGTGACCATGGTTTATTAATTCGTTCCCTCTTTTGAGTTAAATTAAATTGTGGGTATGAATTAGTACAACATGGCAACAATTTACTAAATTATTGTGGCCATGAACAAATCATGGAAACAAGTTCTTAATTCCTGGCCATGATATGTCTTTTTTTCCCACGTCATGTGTGGGGCTCCATAGACCACTTTGAATGGTAGTGCTTGCGTGTATATGTGTATAGGACATTATTCTGTATTATCATTTTTAACGTGCTGATGATTGTTATAATTTGTTAAACTATTTTTAAATGTCAGATAGATTTGTGCCCATTACTAGTGTGACGTGTTACATAAAGGGGGAGAGTGTTGCACATGAATGACAAGAATTAAAGTCTTTGCCCCCAAGCTCAGCCACCCAATACCCACAGCCTGAGCTTACAGTCAGAGAAACAGACTGAGAAGAGAGAGACGCTGAGAGCAGGCCTGGCCCTGTAGACTAAATAAAAGCTCTTAATCCTCATAAACTGCTCCATATGAGCATTACATCCCTGACTCCACACGGGACTCCTCAGGAATGGAACTCATTTTGGGGTTAAAACATTACCAGCGCTGCTCCTCTCCCATTCCGGTAATGAGCTCGCTGCCCTTCACTCCCTCCCCCACCCTGACGACAGAATGCGCTTAGGATGAAAAATGCCTAGGAGCATGTAAATGTTAGGGATGGAAAATGCAGAAGTTGTGGCAGTGTACGTGTATGGACTCAAGGATATACACGTACAAGGGCATGTTTGCCATATACTGTAGCAATGTCATCATTCGTCTCATTGTCATCATTTACTCACTTATATCATTCGAAAATCAGATTTTCTGTCTTTCATGAAATACAAAGGGGATATTAGGATTTATGTTCATGTTCATATTTAACTCTTTACAATATAATGAAAGTAAACAGGGACGAAGGCTTCAAGCTTCAAAATATGTATATATACTTGAAAAGTTCGGGTTGGTAAGATTTTTTTTTAAAGTGAAGTAATGATGCTGGAAATTCTGCTTTGCCATTATAAGAATAAATGACATTTTAAAATATATTACAATAGAAAACAGTTATTTTAATCTGTATTAATCTGTATTAACTGTATTAACCGACCCCAAACTTTTGAATGCTAGTGTGTTTATTCTTTTAAATGGCTAATGCATTTCTGGGGGAAATCCGAAATTTTCATTGTTATGCTAAAATAATGTGAAATATTTTTTTTAAGAATGTTTTTTGAGAATGTACAGAAATGACATGCTGCATCTTTAAAACAGTAGCATTTCAATGCCTAGTTCCCCAGTGTAACTGTGCACATGACAAATAAATGCCTCTTGACTCTTGACTATAGAGCAGTTAATAAAAATAACATCATAAAATAGATTTAAAACCCCCCCAAAAAAATAGATGCAAAGATGATGCTAATGTGATGAGCTGAGGTAAGATAACAAATGATAAGGCTAACATCTGCTAATGTCCAGCAGGATGCCCTCCATCTGTGTTCTCTTGCCACTGTGTCTCTGATCTCTCTCTCTCTCTCTCTCTCTCTCTCTCTCTCTCTCTCTCTCTCTCTCTCTCAGTCTATAGCAGAAGTCCTCTTGCTCCCCCTACTCTTTCTTCTCTTTCCAGGAACTATGTCTCTTCCATGGCTGGAAGGTTGTAATTTGTAACAGGCGACTCGGCGGGCTGAGAAGCCCTTCTCTTATCTGAACAAGGGATCACTAGCAAATCATATCAGAGAAGAGGCCTGTTTAAATAGAGCCCTAATTACCGCAATCATTTGTTGCTGTCTCTTTTTTCTCCTTTCCTCTAGCCCTCGCTAGCATGCTTTTTTCCCTTTTCTCTTCCTTGCTTTTTAAAAAGCGAGCTCAATTCATTCTGAGCATTTCCTCTTTCTCGTCTCCAGTAAATCCTTGCTTGTGGTGTGGGCTTGAGGGGCTGACAGTTGCATGACAAGAAATGTTTCCCTTTGTAAGAGCTTACTTCCTCCTCGTGCAGTTTTAGCCTAATTGAAACGTTTCCTATTGGGTTCAATCAGGAGGGCAATTACCTAAGTATTCGCTTATGCCTAACTTAGTCCTGTACGCTGACAGAGAGAGAGAGAAAGAGAGAGAAAGAAAGGGTGTATTTACTAGACTGCTTTTTTCCCACTGAATCCGTTACTCATTTCTTCCTTCACTGACAGAATCGTTATAGGAAATAACACGTTACTTAGTCCAGATTTCACATATTTGAAAGCGGTTGAGTCAGCATTTCATTCAAGTTACTCAAGGCGTGATTTTTATTTTTTTTAAATGAAACATTAAAATTATATTTTTTAGAGTAGAGATGAAGTAGCGTTATGAAATAAGATGGGAGGCTCTATGAAGCCGAAAGGAGACGTTTTTTGGGGCTCATAAGGAAAAGTATTATCAAAGAGGGAGAGAGGGAAAGGAAATATGACCGGCAGGCATTAACAGATCTGGAATGTTTTGTACCGGCTGAAACTTCCTCCATCACATATAATAATTAGACAGCTCATAAAACATAAATGTATCACGGATAAAGAGATTGTCTCCCTTCCTTTTGGGATTGATGCTAGTCAAAAATAAAATAATAATAATTGAAAAAAAAAAAAATTAATGAAAAATATAAAAAGTCTAACAAAAACAAGATATATATTATAAGATGCACATTACTATGTCTTGTTGTAATACACTTTATTTATTTATTACTTTGTTTTTGCAGTCTTACAATAATTAACAATTATTAAATATTTATTCAATTGAATTTTACATTATTTATTCTACAATTACTATATATATAGTAGCATTATACACATATATCTATATCTCTATATCGATCTATATATATATATATATATATATATATATATATATAGGTGCATCTCACTCATAAATTAGAGTGTCGTGGAAAAGTTCATTTATTTCAGTAATTCAACTCAAATTGTGAAAGTCGTGTATTAAATAAATTCAATGCACACAGACTGAAGTAGTTTAAGTCTTTGGTTCTTTTAATTGTGATGATTTTGGCTCACATTTAACAAAAACCCACCAATTCACTATCTCAACAAATTAGAATACTTCATAAGACCAATAAAAAAACAGTGTGGGCAGGTGCCAAATCCTGCTAGAAAATGAAATCAGCATCTTCAAAAAGCTGGTCAGCAGAAGGAAGCATGAAGTGCTCCAAAATTTCTTGGTAAACGGGTGCAGTGACATTGGTGTATATAAATTAATATATATGAACCATGTATGGACAATGTAAACATATCAGCCTGTAAGGAAGCCGTATGTTTTCAGCTGTAAATTCACACTCATCCCCCCTCTTTTCCCATCGCAGAGACCCACCTAAGCTCTGAGAGGTCATCACTTCAACAAGTGTGGGCTGTTGAGCTCTTAAATCAATCATTTAAATCTATGGCTAAATCAGCGAGCTGTCTGGGTTTAAGCACACATGCCGTAGCTTAATTCACCCGAGCGAAGGAGCTCAGTGGCCGTATTTCAGCCAACATGTGCGCCACTGTTGTCTAAACAAGCGCTGTAAGGCAGGCTGCAGAGGAGAGTCCTGGCTGCAGGACATGGAAAGCAGTTAGAGGACGTCCACGCGCACATGCGCAACAGATACACAAACACACACTAACACAGGCCGTGGAGAAGACTGGATTGGCTTGGCTTGAGGTCATGGAAATGGGTTATAATGCAGCCTTTCACTGGGGAAAATGAGAGGACTGGCTTTCCTCACACACACACACATACATACATACAAACACACACTCATGCATACAATGGTCAGCATATCCATACACACAAACACGCACACACATCCGCAGGAATGATGGAATGCTCTCACACAGACTGGGTGGGCCACTTGACTGTTGGACGCTGGGATGAGATTCAGGGAGTTAACAAATTAATCCTACAGACAAACCCGACAATCACACACAGACATAGTCGCAAAGAGACTCATAATCAACTGGCAAGCATATTCATGACTTCAGTTGTCTGCATTTAAAGGAATAGTTCACCTAAAAATTAAAACTGTCATTATTTATTAACTTTTTTCCCCCATACAACAATTATCACTAGTGACCTCGACTGTCAAGCTCCAAAAATCACTATAAAAGTGTTAGGGATGTGCAATATATCAGTACCATATTTGTATCAATACTGAGTTTTAGAGTTTTTGGTTTATTTATTGTATGTCAACATGACACATACTTCTGCATATTTAATGGTGCATGCTCAATTTCTTCCTTTTTGATATTAATTTATTTTGATACATGTAATTTATTTCAACAATCAAATGTATAACAGTAACATAAACACAGAACATAATATAATTAGCTATAACTATAATATAATTAGTATAATTAGACATAGAACATAAAAATGTACAAATACATAAAAATAAATAAATATTTTTTTTCTATTTTTCTATTTATATTACCTTTGCCATCACTCAATACCCAATCTTTAAAAACATTAATAATTTATAACACTGTTGTTTTATCAAATATAATTTTTTCATACTGTACATTTTTCATCATACTGTAAATGCACTTTCACAGTAATTATTGAAAATCTTTATAAATTATTGATTTATCAATATCTAATTTATGTTGAATGATCAAATGTCAATTATATTAAACTTAAATGGTAATTTCACCGATTTTCAACCAGCTTTGTATTGTTACAAATGTTTAATCATTAAATTAACCATGTGTATTATTTTTCCGTGTTACCTGCACCAATATATCCACCAGGTGACAAAATGCATCACCTGGCAGACTTTTGATAGCTCTGGGGCTACTGTGAAAACTACAGACCAAATTTCCGAAATTTTGTATCCCAGCTCATGGACAATCTTATCGAGCCCAGTGCATTATGGGCGTTGAAGTTTTCCTATCTTTTTTTCACCACAGCCCTTTCTTTCTGTTCTCTCTAACAGTGTAGCAAAGATTTCAAAATAAAATAAAATGAATAAATAAATAAATAAAACTGTGTTTCTATTGCATATACAGCCAACTTTTATTAAAACATCAACTTGCCAGTGCCATATTTGATTGGAAAATAAATAATGACAAAATTATCATTTTTGAGTAAACTACCCCTTTAATGTAGATCCTGACAGATAGAATTAGTAATAAAATAAAACTTGGCATCTCAGATTTACCACATGTGCCTTTGATACAGCTTTTCCAGTCAGATCAACCTCAGTTCACATCACATTGTGTGTGTGTGTGTGAGTGTGTGTGTGTGTGTGTGTGTGCGTGTGTGTGTGTGCGTGTGCATCTACATTACCCACTCACTAAACATTTAAAGTCAGGAAACAGTGAGAGAGCGATGGAATGGGATGGAAAGAGTGACTGTATAGGAGAGAGATAGATAGATAGAAAGAACGAACGAGAGCAAGACAGACAGAGAAGGATCGCCCAGGTGGTCCTGTGTACTGTGGCCTCTGGGCACTGATCTGAAGTGAGGGGTAGAACCTGAAACCCATGCAAATGTGATCACTCCCGCTCCCACTGATTGGGGCGGCCGCGTATGATTAAATATAATTGCAAAAAAACCTCTTCCAAATGCTTTGGCGGTTTTGAAAAAATGGGAAGGAAGGATTTAGAAGCAATTCTTCGTCTTTGAAAGACTGGGGTGAGCTAGTGTGTGTGTGGTAGTGGGGGTCTGTAAGGTTAAATATGGTGTGTGTGTGTGTGTGTGTGTGTGCGTGTGGGTGTGTGTGTGTGATTGTGTGCCGTAGTGTGCGTGCGAGAGAAATAAGGCTCTTTTCATTGTTGTTTCAGAAAGCTGGTTGCTACATGCAGGGAATGGGGAGAGAAGGGAATATTTGCTGGCAGAAGTTCTGCAGGGTTCAGAAGCCGCCTGTCACCCGGCTGATGATTGATGGCTCAGGCGGAACGTTTAAGTCAACAGTGCATGAGCACGTCCAGGCTGTCCCGAGCGAATGAAACCACACTGAGACTCCACTCAGCACCCATTTAGAGGTCAGCAGTCTCAGAGGAATGACAGCCCTCACCATTATCTTATCAAAAACACCTCGCAGCAGAGCCGTGTGCTGGAGAAACTCTGCGCTACAAGTGAACAACACAATGTGACGTGACAAAAATGACTGGAGACAACCCAGTCGCTCTAATATTGGTCGCTAGTAGGCGTTCCTACTTGACTGTAGTATCCAACTGTATCATGAGGTGGATCATGTGAGCTCCACACCAGGGAGGGCTATAATAGCTAAATAAAGCTGTATTTTAGCATTCCCATTTATTTCAATGGCAGTTACTTGGCTGGCGCAGGACACCCAGGAAGTGCAAAGACCTAAAATACCCACTATGACAAATATTTCATATGTTTGTTGCTTTAAAAAAAAATCCTAACCATCATAGTCAAATATCAAAATGCCTGAATTTAAAAAATCTGATAAAAAAAAAAAAAACTATAAAAATAAATTTAATAAAAGACACTTCAAAGTTAATAAATACAAAAATAGTGATATTATTATTATTATATCATCAACAACAACAAATAATAAAAGGTGTGGATAAAAGATAATACTAATTATGTATAGAAGATAATAATTATGATAGTATGAGCTGTGTTTAAAGCCATACAATAGTTGATCTTATTTGTTGAGATTATTACTATAAATGTACAGTATTTATTGAATATTTGTGTCTTATAAACATGATAATTTTACAAAGCTTAGCTGATTTCAGGGGTGTTTTATGTTTGTTGTGTTGTGTCACTTGCTATCAGTCTAGATGGTGTGCAAGAACACATGGTTGTCAGATGAGCGAAAAAGGATGCAACAAATATACTGAATGTATACGGGGAGTGGGGAGGCGCTCCCCCATTAGCTGGGCATTAACGCGTGTGAGAGACGATTTAGAAGGTTCTGGGTCACTGAGAGCGGGAAGCAGGTGTCCCTCACTGATCTATGTGCAGTTCCACTTCAACACCTCATCATTAAACAGACATGCAGACACATGCAACTTCCCCCAACTCAACTTACATGTTTTATGCTCTGCCTCTAAGATCCTGCCATAGTTCTTAGTTTTTTTTTTCTTCCCGAAAATCCTAACAAACATGAATAGCTATTACAAGCACCTAAAATAACAACACTGGGGAGGTTCAGGAAGTAGTCACGCATTAATTTAACTGGAAGAAATTCGGTGGTTACTAGGAGTGTGCGTGTTTGTCCATGTATGTGTGTTAACATTTATGAGGTTAAAGTCAACATGAAATGCCATCCACAACTCATTTTACTTCCTTAATGTGATGCATTTTCAAGTGAAATAGGATAATAAAAGAGGATATTAAAAAAATGACAGTTTCTTTTCATTGATAATTAAATTACAGGTTAAAAATGTAAAAAGTGTTCATATGATTAAGAACCATAACCTTGTGGACAGTGTATCGACAAAGCACAACAGAGCTGAGAGCGGCCCATGTTCAAGTCCTGGCTTGTGCTCCTTTGCAGAACCCATTCCCATTTCTCCTTCTTAATCACTTCCTGTCTGTCATGGGCATGGCAAAAAAATAAATACATATAAAAATATAACAACAAAAAGTGTATGTCTGAACTAAAATGACAAATTTTTTATATATATCTTTTAGTCCAATTAAGGCCATCTTATTCAGAGCGTTTGCTTTAAATTGACAAAGCTAATTGACTAATGAGCCACTAGGCTGTTAAAAATATATTTATTGATTTTTCTTCTCTTTTGGTCATGTCTTATTATGCCAAGGGCAGCTAGCACTGCCACTGGTGCCTCTGGGCCTGGTGACTAACAGCAAACTCAAGGTTGAGAGATGAGGGGTTCAAAAAAAATGTGGGGTTTGAATGGAAAAAGTACAGCACCATATCTCCATGATCCGTCATGTAATTTTGATGGTTGACAACATTTCACAACATTCTGTCAGCATTTTGTTCCAAGCGGTCTAAACGTTTTATGAACCTCATCCCAACTTAATCTCTTCTGCTCAATCACAGGAGCATATAGATCAACAGAAGGAATTAAAATGCATAGATATCTTTAAACATATGTGGGACTCTGGAGCCAAGCGGAGACTAAACTCCACATTCTCATGAGCTTGTATTTAAACAATGTAAAATTCAATTCACTATATTTAATTTTCAAATGTAGCCCATCTGCAGAGTAACATACAACAGTCTAAATGTGCAAAAACTAGTGGAAATACCTCTCGCTCTCCACACCAAACAGCGACACGGAGAGAGAAAGTAGAGGCAATGTTGCGGTCCCTGAAATTTTCATCAGTGTGTTTGCCTTCCCTTTCAAATGAATGGCAGATGCTGTGTGAAGCTGTGAGCAACAGTGAGGCCTTTCTGAATGGCCCTGAGATGAAGGCAGTTACACTCTCACACACACAGATTTATGTTCCTGATATCTTATTGCTGCAATCTCCAGTTGATTAAGAGCAGACCAGGCTGCTAAGCGGCGAGTATGCCGAGATAAGCCATGCAGAGCGGAAGGACTCAGACTCCTGAGTCGAGCTGAAACGCTGGAGGTCTTGGCTGTGGCGAGGCCCAGTGAAGAAATGCTGCCACAGGGACCATGTTAATTCTGGCCACGAAGAGAATCTCTGCCTCAACATTATCACCAAAGAACATCACAGTACAGACATGACCATGGCACGTCACTAAAGATACTATGGGTTGTTGGGGGCTCAACCGGGATATACAAAAGGACTGAGGATTTATAGTAACACTTAAGGGACTAAAGCATCACCCTTGTAGTGCATTAGTGCTATAGGAATAATATTTGCGAGATGAGTGAACCTAAACTTTACCTACACTTTACTGGCATTATGATGAGCCTTTAACATTCATAGAATATTCCCATTGTTATAAAATATTTTTTATAGTTTGGGGAAAAAGGGTCTTTAATTAATTTTTTATTTATTTATTTATTTATTTTTTTTGCATAACCGCAAAACACCCCTTTCGGAAACTTTATCTCAATAATTTTCTTTGGGCTGTAACCTTGCAAATTGGGAAAGTGTAAATTAAAAATATCATGATGGACACAAATGGATATTCATCATTATATGTTGCAATTGTGAATTTTGAGTTTGTTTGAATTTGCCTATGCAGTGACATTTCCTATTATTCTTTGCGGCAGAATGAATGCTAAAATTAACAGATAAAACATCAGTTACACAATCTAAATATTTGTCAACTTTTGCTAAATAGTTTCTTGCCTTAGTTGGGAAGTGAAAACCATTTATAAATGCATATACATGTAAACCTATTTATAAATTTTCACCCCAACTAAAATCATTTAACATTCCTGTTGTGATTACAATTACAACAAATGTAGAAACTTCTCAAATTTGAGATATGACTGCTAATCCTCTGTTTAGAGTCTATAATTAATAATTCTGTACTGTATGTTCCACCCTGTTCAGTTCTTAAAACAGATCTATACCAATAACAAAGACTGGGAATGTAAAGTGTAATGTAATGCAGTAACTTACAAGACAGACATACACATGTAGGCCCAAATGTGCCAAATTATTTCAGATGAAGCAGACCCACCAGTCTTTAAAGGTTATTTTCTTTTCTGTCCCTCATCTTCATCTTCATCCCCCTCTCATTTCTCCTTCCTGTGGCTCTCCTCCCAAACCGGGGATATGTGTTTCTCCCAGCTGCGGCCCGTGGTCTGATTGCCTCTAATTTGGGTTAAGTGATTATTACCCCCCTGTGGTATGGGAGGGGACACTGCCACAGGCTGGAAAGAAACCTTCTTTCTCTGCTTCAAAAGACATACTGCAACCATCCGAATTTTTGGGCTATTACAGAATGTGTAACCTGTTACTATTTTTGGGCTGAGATACAGTATATAAGCCTTTTTCAGTAGTAGAATAATAAGTACCATTTAGCACAAATAAACACAAAATGTAACATTTTAAATCTTTAGGGAAATGAAAATCTATAAAGTGCCAAATGTATACAGTCGAAAGTTTGTACACACCTAATTCATGTAATGCATATGGGTTATTATATCAAAGAGATTTTAATCTAAATGCTTACGCCTAATATCTTGACATTAGTTTGGCAGACCCATACAGGTGTCTATGTATTAATTTATTTACACAACTAACAATTAAAGTACCTTGTAAAGTTGTTTGTGCCCAATGTTATGTAGACTATTGATTTTCAAAATGATTAACATGACAAATATGTTACCTTATGAGGGACCTTCTTCTTAAAATATAAAACAGGCATATATTTTCATATATATGTGATAAAAACTAATCATAATACTAAAAAACAACATGTTTACATTTATTTGTCAATAAAGCCAAACAATTATAAAATATTATCTGGAAAATATTGACTTAATTTAAATTTGACTTCATTTTAACATTTAACAAAGTTTACAGCAAATCTTTTTTTCTACCCATTATAATAAGAAGCATTTTCAATTCAGCTCATATTAATTTGTATAAAACTTTTTAAATAACAAATTAATTAAATTATACAGTAGCTTTACAGAAAATCTTGCCAGAAAACCAATGAGCAAACTAATAAATACATTCTTTACAGCACCTTTTCCCGAATCCTATTTTGAAAACCCCTGATTTAGACAAAAGTTGGCTACTTTACAGCAACTAAAATAGAAAGATACTTTTGGTTAATGCATATAATTCCCTTACTCCATTTGTGTCCATTTATAGATTTGTTGACTTAACTATCATTCAAAAATGTGGAAAAATAATATTAGGTATATACAAACTTCTCAAAAGTTCAGTATGCACACCTGTCGAACATGCTCTGTACAAAACTGGCATACGAATGACTTGAAAAGGGAAGCACACACACATGAGGGCCATTGAAAACTAATGATTATGGTCTCAAATTTGGGTGGATGAATGCAGAAATAAAAAAAGTTGACTTCTATGTCAAAATATTTTAGATTAATTTATGAATTTAAGTTCATCATTAAAAAAATATACGCCCTGTAGGAGTATTACACCAGAACATTCACTGAACAAGTCATGTTTTTAGTTGTATGATTATTAATGAACTCTTCATAGTGGAAGCAGTCTTGGCCAAAGTAATTAAACGTATTGGAAAATGCAAGAAAATTTGTACAACACTATTAACATACAGATGAATAAACAAGGCAGTTGACCTGCTGATTATTAAATGTTAGTTCACATCAAAAAAAAAAAAAGATTGCATGCAGATGCTTGTTTTTTCTTTCATTTACTGTATGTGTAATTAAGCGTTAGCAAACCTCTGACTATAACTGCACAGATCATCTGTGTGTGTGTGTGTGTGTGTGTGAGTGTGTATCTTTAGTTATGTCTGCAGACATGTTAAGCCTGAGAGAGTGCTGCCCATGACGGCTTTATACCGCTTTGAGCAGTGTCTTCCTGTCTTCTGTAAAACAGTTATTTACAACCACATGTTAAACTGTCTCTGATTGTGTAATTCTTAATTTTTTACTGCAGGCTGGGGTGAACAAAGTGCATGATGTGTTATTCTTCCATCCTCCACTCCATAGATAAACTGAGCAGATTAAAAGCATACATATCATCGCTTCCACAGGGACTCATGTAAGAAACACCTGGACTTCAATCCAGCGGAGTCCCCCAAAAACATACAACACAGGCCACTGGAACCTCATTTTCTGCTCAGATAATTTCTTAGTCTACGACGACAGCTGATATCTTCACGTGACTCACCTCGGTTTGATAAAGACATAAATTAACTTGCCTGAATCCAGAGGGAGTTTATCTAGTGGTGACTAAAGTCACACAAACAATTTCTCAAATCATTTACAGTGTTATTTATGGGTAAGTGACATAAATAAATACACTATATGTAAATCAGATGATTGACAGTAACACATTGCCTTACATCTCTCTTTTAAACAGCAATCAAACAGCATACAGTAAAACCATATTAATTTGCATACCTCACATAATTGAATAAATTTAACAATTTGCTAATCATAATTGGCCTGAGTTTGAATATAAATAATATAAATATAAATAGTAGTAGTATAAATAATCTTGTCAAGCATTTTATTTTCGTTTGCAAAAGATAAATGATTTATGTCATAAAATAAAATAAATAAAATAAAGCAGTGCATAGTTATTATGCCTACATGAACAGTGTTCAAAATAAAACACACTTGTCTTTGCTTTGATAAACTGCAGAGGACACTTATTTTGTTGTCATTTCAAAAGCTATGGAGACCAGATAAGTATTTTTTATTTTTTTTGCTAATGACAGGTTAGACTGATTACAGTTACTTAGTCATGACTGATTTTATTTCCCTGAAATAAAAGTAGAAATCTGTAAATTGCTGAAGGCAAATTTAGATGTGCAAAATAAGAAGGGAATAATTTAGTTAACCCTGACAGACTGATCATGGCTGTTTAGGTTGTGATAATGCCAGGTTTATCTGGTGTATAACATTGCTAATGTTATGCTATTAAATAAATGAATATGAGATATACATTTGAGTTCAAATGATTTTATAAGCCTTCTTGTAGAGACCACAGAGGTATTGAACTCAAGCAAAACTATGTAGGAAATTAGAAATCTTGCAATTGACCCTCATAATTCACAAGTCATTATTAAAATATATTTGACCAATGAATTAACCAAAATGCTTTGAAATACAACATATAAAATGCAAAGCATAAATATCATGGCTCATATTTATATTTCAGAGACTGGAAGGTATACAGGCTATCCTGTTTGTGAATATCACAAGCACATTCTATTGGTGTTTCTAAAACTGTCTTGTCAAATTAATAACATTACATAAATCACATGCGGCATATAAACACACATATACACCAACATTAAACACAAAATTTCAGAGCTACATTTGTATCATCCTCTGTGGTCAAACATACATATAAACATTCTCCCTGAGATGAATAGTATGTACACTCTCACAAACAGAAAAAAAAACATGTAACATGCTTTCCCAACACATTCCCACATGAAATGTAATGGTAAAAAGTTTTGGAGAAAAAAAAGCAACAATAATTATAAATAGTATTATTAGCTACTATTTAAAATGTTAATAATGAATATTATCATGTAATATCATTATTATTATTATTAATGGTGTCTCTGAGCAGAAGCAGCATCACTAATTATGCCCCACACTGGCCATGAAGAGTACTGTCTCTGGCTCGCTTCTTATTCTCAAAATAAGGCCTGTCAAAAAACAAAACATCAGCTGGGGAAGTGTGCAAGACCACCAAGGTTATTTTCTCTCCTTGTATTTGTTTAAGCTTTCATGGCTTGGCTCGGGCTCTCCTGGGCCATCTTTCACTCCTTGTTTTCTGCACCTTCACACCCAAAGTCAGTGGGCAGCGGAAGCCTCTTCCTCCAGTTGACCCCCTATGCTCAGGCTGACCCCAGGCCCTCGGTCACATCAGGGTCCTGACCCCTCCTGGGTTTGACCGGCACCATGGATGCTCTCACTGGGACAGTGGACAGGAACGTCCATCTGCTTTGGCCTTGTGTTGTTCAACCTGGCAGCATTGCTGCAGGTCTGCATGCTGGAAAAAAGATGGGATGGGAGCTACAGAAAAAGCTGAGAGATGGATGAGCTTGCAGGGTGGCCGATGCATCTGGAGCCCTAATGCCATTGCGCGAGGGGAGGCAATGAGCAGTGCTGCCATTAAAGAATAAAGACAGGCTGTTGTTTTATCTTTCCCTGTGATTCCCCCATTGGCCGTTTACACTGGGCAATAAATGGATTTCGCTCAAAACATATTTGGCTTATGATGTCATGAGCCACCGTTAGGTTAAAGCATTATTTTTTTTTTTTTGCTTTTGCTTTTTATGGCACTTATTGTCAAAATACAGCCCTGTGCACATATGTGTGAGGTAAGATTCTCCTTCCCTTTGGCTTTCTCTGGTCTTCCATTCACACACTCCGATTCCATTTGAGTGTGTGGGCCCTTGAGCAGATGTTGGGAAGTGAATGTAATAGCCACACAGGCCCGTCTGGGCTCACGACTCAAACTCAGGCAGCTTTTATGATCTGTGTTCCCTGTCCTACAGTAAAATTCACACCAGAGCCTTTCCAGTGGAGCAGCATCACTGGCCACCCAGCCAATGATAACAGGTCGACGCGAGTGGAGAAGCAATCTAAACACATAAGGAGAAGCTCTCTGCTGCAGAAATGCCTGCAGGCCTCTTTCCTCTACATCATTTCTTTCCAGGGACCTTCCGAGACTTGGACATTAACTCACACTCAAGGAACCCCTGAGCTCTCCGCTAATGACTTACAGCACTAATTCATGGTGTTTCCTAAGGCAACCATCGTAATTAGTATTGCTCATACTTTGAGTTGTGATTTTTATTTTTTTTTTAACCCCAAGTATTGAACTTTGGCATGGAACTAGTCCTGCAACGTTTGTGCTCTGGACAAGAATTGGTGCACTATTACTAAAGGGTGTGCAATTACCTTTCTAAGCATTCATACTTAACTTTTTTGCCTGGTAAATAAAATGAGTGAAAGAAGAAAAAACAGGAAAAAAAACTCGGGTTGCATTTCCCCAAATACATCATAAGCCTAAGTAGATTGCAGAACCATTGCCACCAATGGTATCTAAAATCAACTTAGCTCACAAAGAAACGCAGCCCTGAGCCATATTTGAGACCGGAACATCACAGAGCAGGGGTAGCCAACCCTGCTCCTGGAGGTTTACTATCTTGCAGAGTTTAGCTCCAACCCTTAATTAAACACACCTGAAGCAGCTCATCAAGGTCTTCAGGAATAGCAAGGTGCATTGGGGTGGGGTTGGAACTCAAGTCTGCAGGAAGGTATCCCTCCAGGAAAAGGAATGGCTGTCACAGAGGCATGAGAGTGAGCTCTGTGGATTTTAAGTGCCAGAAAAGCCTAGAAACAATTTGGCAACATCATGAAAACCACCCAGAATGCCCAGCATTAACATTAACTTTTACTTCACAAACTGAAATGTCTAATTGTAATGAAAGCTTTCATGGCATCTCATGTGGGGTTTGTACTACAGTAGGTCTTGTTTCGTTGAGGAAAGTTCTGACTTTTTGAGAAGAGAAAATTTAAGGAAACATGACAAAAACAACCTTGAGCACAGATGCCATCCCTCAAAAGAAAGAATTCACCTAAATGTTAGCACTGACCACAAAAGATACACAAAGAAGACAGGGAAACAGCTCACCTTGCTTTGGGCCTGTACCAGCCCATTATCCAAACACAAACAGAGGCTCACAATAAACATAGAAAAGGGGAAAAAGACATAATGCAATTCATGTAGGGTTGGGAGGTCTGAATTAAGATCACAAACAACATCCATGTATATGTTATGATGAGGTTTGAAGGCATCCTGACTAAAGGAAGCAACAGTGACACTGAGAACTCCTTCTTAGCCATCAAAGACACATATGTCCCACTCCCATGCCACAACAAATCACCATGCTACAAGCTCTGAGCTGACCCAGAGCTCAATCAGTCGAAACAGGAAAACACACTTGTTTTTCTCCTTTCCTCCTAATTCAAGGTAATAAGAGTGATTTGCTTTGCTAAATCAAAAACAAGTGCACATAAAATGAATTTAGGCTTTGAAACAATAGGGTAAAGGACAACAGGCTGCTTTAGGTTAGAGACACTTCAAGGTACTTCAAGCGCATTGCTTTACTGAAATAAAGCTAAGTGTTCCCTGTTCTGTTGGTCAAGGAGTCGAGGGTTTAACCTTACAAATTGCTCAACACTGGGATTAAGGATTGAACCCTTGCTCTCACTTCCTGTGGTGTGCCTTTGAGAGATTCTGGATTTATCTGATCTTTCTTGGATACAAGGACACACACACACAGCCATCCAAGTTGAGGACCACAGTGGTGCTGGCGTGTGCAGGGGGCGGTGTCTGCCATGGCCTTGAATGGCTCTGTCCGCATCACTGCAAAACTGGTTCTGACAGAGCAGCGCTGGAGGAGAGACGCCTCTGCCCCTCCCTCACGCTGTTCCCCTACGAGATGCTATCATTCCTCCCGCAGACTAGATTTCTTGGGTGACTTCAAAGCTTGTTCACTAAGTGTTTAGAAGAATGCGATGGAAACAGGAAAATAATGTTCTGATTTCTGTAAACTTTATAACATCTGCTTTTGCTTAGCGTTGTTGCAGCGCTGAGCGGCGCCTCCACTTTGCTCTGCGCTCTGGACATTTTTTCCCACAGTTTAAAAAGCACCTCGCATGCTGTGCCAAATCAAAGACAAAGAACGGTGGAGCAAGGAGCAAGAACAAATTCCTAGTTTAAAAAAAGCACAAGGTAAAAAAAGAATAGGAAGCACAAGATACCTTTTTGGAGGCTGAGAATTTGATCAGTTAATTGAATTGAATCTTCATTATTTGTGCTCTGTATAATTCACAAGAGAGAGCAGATATGCAGATAATTGGGAATAAAATAAAGGATCATAATCTGTTTATGTGGTCTTGGATCAAGAACCAGCCTTAAAAAGCAGATGCAAACATCTGTGTGCATTTGCACTGTCAGTGTTCATACAAAATGAGGATGTACAGGTACGCCTGCCTGCTGCCACACACATATTCTCACACGACCTCCTTATGTGCACTGCAAGGGACGCAAAACTACCTCTGGCATGCAAAAAAAGTCCCATTGCAATTTGTAAGTCAGTCTCCCTTGCTTAAAGGGTAGCATGACAAGACTCCTATGTACACACACAACATCCGACTCTGAGCCGGAGGGCTTCTTCTCCTTTCCTTAACTCAATCATGCTCGGGTTTCACTCTCGCTCATCCGAACACATTCACTTCCTTCTGACCTCCCCCATCCAGACCGTAACCTACAACCTAATATGTATAAGCAGCTTTAAAGCCAGGAAAAAATATGTCCCACAAATTATTTTATTCATAACTTGATGAATAGATTATATAATAATGTGACTTTGAGTCATTACTCAGAGTATCTAGCAAGGTCACACATAAACTACTCAGACTGAAAGCATTTGTGCTTGCCAAAAACACTTGGTCATGGGTTATTATAACAATATTTGTTGTACAGCTCTGGACAATGTTGTAGCATTAGTAGCAGCACATGTTAGCAAGAGTAGTAGGATTAGCGATACTTTATCAACATGTGAGGGTGATATTTAAATTTGATTTATCATGCAAGAATGGAAACCCCATGCGCTAACATTAAGGACAACCAAAGGAGGTTGCTAACGGCTAGATAACTTTTATTTGTTTACATTTACATTTATTCACTTAGCAGACACTTTTATCCAAAGCGACGTACAATCACATTACATCACAAGAAGTACTCGTAATACAAAGTTTCAGACATTGTTCAGATAAGTAAAAGTACTAGACAGGGGGGATTAAGGAAAGAGAAAGCAAAGTTTATTATTTTTTTTATTTTAGGATGCAGTCAAATCTTGACAAAAGAGATGAGTTTTCAGCAGTCGCTTGAAAATTGTTGGGGATTCAGCATTCCGAATGGGGGTGGGAAGATCATTCCACCAGCCAGGAATGGTGAATGAAAATGTTCTGGAAAGTGATTTTGTGCCTTTCTCACTTGAAGATCTCAGGCTTCTAGAGGGGATGTAGATTCGTAAGAGTGAGTGGAATTAGGAGGGTGCTGAGCCTGTGGCTCTTCTATATGCAAGCATCAATGTCTTGCAAGAAGTGCTCGTAATACAAAGTTTCAGACATTGTTCAGATAAGTACAAGTACTAGACAGGGGGGATTAAGGAAAGAGAAAGCAAAGTTTATTATTTTTTTTATTTTAGGATGCAGTCAAATCTTGACAAAAGAGATGAGTTTTCAGCAGTCGCTTGAAAATTGTTGGGGATTCAGCATTCCGAATGGGGGTGGGAAGATCATTCCACCAGCCAGGAATGGTGAATGAAAATGTTCTGGAAAGTGATTTTGTGCCTTTCTCACTTGTAGATCTCAGGCTTCTAGAGGGGATGTAGATTCGCAAGAGTGAGTGTAATTAGGAGGGTGCTGAGCCTGTGGCTGTTCTATATGCAAGCATCAATGTCTTGAACTTGATGCAAGCTGCAACCAGTAGCCAGTGCAGGGAGATAAAGAGAGGTGTGATGTGGGCCCTTTTGGGCTCGTTGAAGATCAGTTGTGCTGCTGCATTCTGAATCATTTGAAGAGGTGTGATTGCGCTTGATGGAAGTCCAGCCAGAAGAGCAGTGCAGTAGTCCAGCCTAATGACAAGGGCAAAGGACAGGGATCCCTATGATGCCCAGTGATGAGAGGGTAGATATTAGTATCTGATGATTCACAGTGTCAAAAGCGGAAGATAGATCCAGAAGAATGAGAACTGATGATTTGGAATCAGCTTTCGCAATCCGCGAGGCCTCAGTGACTGACAGTGATGCAGTCTCAGTTGAATGGCCACTTCTGAAACCTGACTGGTTAATATGCAAAATGCTCATTAGACTCTCATTTTTCCCACAGCACTCAATTTTTTCCATTTTCAAAGGCCGGTCTTTCAGCTCTGCCCCTTGTGATGATGGACATCACTTATGAGCTGCTCAGCTTCTGGTTTATAAAGCATAGACATATACAGACTGCTAAAGCTGACCCGTTTTATATCAGGTGTATGACCTAACGGGGCTTGGGATACAACAAATTACATTTTTGCCTGCTTTCTGTCTAACCAGTGACATTTTTCAACTCTTGAGAGGGATTCCACCACGATGACTTGCGCCTACGGTTACTGCACAAGTATTCTTTTCATGAGATCTTCAGCATCACTAATTTAATTAATTTATCACATTTTCCACTCTTACATTTACACAGTATCATTATTATAAAGCAATAAACACTTTAGGCTGTGGATTACAGTGATTTTGTGCTGGTAGGCACAAAATGACTGTGTTTTATGACCTCAAAAAAGTATATATTATCATAATTACTAATAATTAATCAAATTAAATTAATTTATTTCACTATTGTGAGACTATGGGGGGTATGATGGCCTCCACTGGAAGAAAATGTTGTACTTTTTCAAGTTAAAAGCAAAGCAAGTTTCTCAGTCCACATCACATTCACACTGGTGTTTTTAGGAAGCCAAAACAAATTCAAAATAATAGTAATAATACTTTATACAATCATTGATATTATTGTCACTATCCCTAAGGAAGTAATTACTATTGTAATACAACTGCACTGTAAAATAAATGCAAATGAAAAATTTATATTTCATAAGTATATTAATTATTTTACTTTACACTACAGTAGTACAATAATAATGCTGTCTTAATTTCTTCACTTGCAAAAGTTAAACCTTTGAAGTTTAATTTAGGCAGAAAAATGCAGTTTCTGTGAAAACAGATGTATTTTAGGTTTGTTGCTAAATATTCCTGTATATATAAATATAGTATTTTGAGACCATAGGGAGACTGACTCTATTATGTTGTTTACATTACTTTGTACATATAGGCGGGCACTAAAGAATTATTGTGCCGCAATTTGCTTGTCGCGATTCTCTGATTGGTGGAGATTTCTTTGCAGAATCATAGTTTTTCAACAGAGATCCCACTGTTAAGCATAAATATTTAAAAATAACAATAAAACTTCAACAAAAGCATACACCATCACTTAACAACCTCAGAGCACACAGTAGGTCAGTCCTTAAAGGTTTAGAAGTTATCTTTCAAAATCAATTCACCTCTAGAGAAAATGAATAGGATTTTTATTTCCAGAACCCACCTGTTGCACCAAACAATGTCTTAAATGTGTCTTATTCGGATTTTAGAGCCAGAACTATATGTTTTATAATGTTATTTTATTTTAATATAAAATAATTTGGGGGATTCAGATTAAAATTAGACATGGTTTTCCCATTATTTATTGTTTTGGTCACATGAAGATGCAAGAGAAAAGAAGGAGAGAAGGGCTCTGAAATTCAGGTGCTGCTCATCTGGCAGAGTTCTCAGAGAAAGAAAACAAACCCTGATCCATTTCCCCACAAACAGCTTCCCGCAAGCTGGCCGAATTCTGCAGCTCAGCACCAGGATGTTTGGCTTACAAAATGGCTTTGCCGCTCCTGCAGCCATTCTACCTAATTGCCCCAGGGGCAATTATTGTAGCCCTCTGTCCAGCCATTTTGGGAAAAAAATGTAAAGTCATAATGTTACTCTGGACTACGTTGCCTATTTTTTAATTTTTTTTACTCAGTAGTGTTAGTAGTGTGCGTAATGAACAGGTTTCTTTAAGCACACTTAAAGTACATATCATAAATGTAATTAAATCTGAGAGTGGGTGGGTAGAAAAAAAATGACCAAACAAAACATTTCCCTAAGCAATCAAAACACAAACAGACCCACAAAAACGGCAGCGACCTGCACATAGTCACAGTGAGACATTTCCTCTGCGCCAGGCATTGCCATTCACTCACTGCCATTTATAAACATTGGGAGGGACAAACAGGGAAAGCGCAGGCAACGACAGGCCGTATCGGTCTGGATATGTGCTGATAAATTGGTGGCTGTGGAAAAAGTGCCCCTTGGGCTCCATCTATTCAGCCGACTGAGGCGGAAAGGGCCATTTTCAAAAGCACCCCAGAGCCCGGCTATGCATGACAGAGCCTGACACCAGAGCCATACTAGATTCCTTTCTACATGGGCGGCAATGGGCTCCTGGGAAGAAACAAGTGCTCACGGAGGAGATATATCTCCCATCTCATCAGCTCTGCTTCTACCCTCATACTAACACACACCTGCTGAGCCATCAGATTGTGATTATTACATGGCACAAAACCACGATGAGAGCATAATACGCTGATCATGAAATTAAGTAGACTGAAGCATAAAATTGCAACCGTACGTTCAAAATGTATACTTTTAATCTAATTATACAACAGCCCCATAATGTACTTGGACATTCAAGCCACACTTAATGAATGCATTTCTTTGAATTGGATAACAAAATGTTAGGTGCCATGAGTAAAGCTAGACCTTTACTCAAACTTGTCCAATTTTTTAACACCAATGACCAGACACTTATTTTCATCTTTCTAAAATAATAATAATATTAATAATAATGCTCTTTATACATAAAAGCACCTTTTCTATGATGAACATGTTTTAACATTTTAGAACATGTTCAAAATTATTGGGGGGGGGGGGGGGGGGGGCCATGTGCTGTATTACGGTACTGTATGTAATACAGTGTGTTTGGCCAGTATGACTGCAGACCCCAGTCCTTTGGAATCTCTAGTGACTCTTTTTTTCCTTCACTCAAATTTTGTGTTTTCATGTTATGTCAGACCACTTGATTTTTTCTTTATATGAGGGACTGTGTAAAAGGTCTGAAGAATTAAGCAAAGAAAAAAAAAAGAAAATTTGACATATATCCAAATGACACAGCAAATTCAATGAAACGTGGGCATTACGTCCCAAAACAGACCTGGACACACGTTTCCATTGGATTGTAGAGAACCATTCCCTTCCTCAAACACAGGAATTTATTTGACCACAGACATGAAGGCTGAAGGTCAAGTTCACCCTTGAGACTATCTTGATGTGTCCCAGTGGAAACACTTATTTTCTTATCATTATTTGCAATTATTGCTGTAAACATAATAAAAAAATTTTAGTGGTCACTCAAAACCTTAATGATATTTATGAATTAATAACTCATGATGTTTGTATATTAAAAAAGAACCTTCGAAAAACTTAAAAGTTTTTTTTTTAAATAATGATTAAAATTAAGTAAACTGACATGTATTCAGTGTGGTTTGATAATTTGTGAAATTAATGTCATATTTAAGTGACATGTCCAGACACTTAGACGCCACTGTATCTACAAATAAATGACCACGAATATACAGAACACAACAACAACAACGCTAAATTTCTCTTTGTTTTTTCATATGCATATATGATTCTAATCCACAACATTCTGAGTCTCATCTGCGGAGACAACAACGACGACGTTGTGTCCTTCCGGAAAGTTTTATCTGGAGAAAGCATCTGTCATCTCTCATCAGAGGCTGCTGCCGCCCCAATGCTGCCACAGTCGGCAGACTGATAGCTTAACCTTTCCACCATACTGCACTTCAAAACGAGCAGAGAGCCCCTAGGATCCCTCAGAATGTGTGGTCTTCTCTCTGCACCACTGATTTCTGCATGCACGTCTCATTCTGTACGAGACATGACTCGAGGATAAAGATGCCTTTCTCCTTTTCTTCTGATCTCACTTATTCCTCTTCCAAACATCTAGAGATCTTGACATTGGTACGAACATTTTCTCAGGACTTCAGTGCCTGGAATAGAATGTGCTGGCCAACTATGTCGGATTGTGGTCAGGATGAGCTGTACCACCTGCCATGGTGTTGCCCGAGTGTTAGACAGTGATGGGCAAATGACAGATTGGGGTGTTTTTGGAATGGTAGCAAAGCCACTGGCTAGTAGCCATTGCTCTTGTGGGAAATGAAATCAGTGCTATTTGATCACATCATATTAAGTCCAGAGGGACTCTGACATCCTGAGACCCATTTTGGATGAGGCTAAAACCATCAGCAGTAGAACAGGAAGTTGTTTCATTTTTGTGAGGTGACGGAAAATTCATAACAGTGCTAGAAATCAGTCCATTGGATCGGAAGGGAAAATGACCTATGTGGATTTTTCCTCAATCGTATACAATGCAAACAGCTTCTAGATCAAAAGTTTCACCATCATCCGTTCCATATGATTCTCCTACATAATTATAACAATAAATATTCTCTGTTATTATGAAAAGCTTTCAATTTTCAGCTTCAACCTCCACATTGAACGTCAAGTGAAACTTCAAAATAGCTCTCTACTGCCACCTATCAAAGAGTGTAGCAACTCCAAGCAAGACAGCTGACTAAAACAACCCCATAATGAAAGAAAAGAGGGGGAGTCAAATCAGAAGAGTGAAGTGATTATTATAAAATAATGACAGCTTAAGATTTAGAGGTTGACCAAAACCTTTTTGTGGACATTTATTCGGCTAGGATGCAGCCTTTTTCTCAGTTTGGAAAAAAAAATTCCACAATCAAAGTGAGGATATAATCATGGATCAGATCAATCTGAAACAACTCTTGCGGCACAGTTTTTATTATTTTATTTTTTTTATGATTCAGTCTTAAAAGGTTTCTCTGGCCAGATCCTCTGTTGAATTAAGAATCTGTCAATCATTAATTTATACCATTTATACCATTCAGCATCAAATTGTGCAATAATCCCCTCCCACTTTCCTGCCAGCGCCCATCCTGTGCCCCTCGGTAACATGAGCGAACAGGAATTCAAGACGTAAAACTAGGGCACTTTTCCATGACCCAACATCATTTTTTTAGATCTTTATTCCATTGTATAATTGCCCTTATTTCAAACATAATAATGGAAACTGCTTCATTTCTCCCCCCATCCCTTCTTACATGCCTCCTGGTTGTGACATCTGTGTCTGTCTTGATTTTATTGGATGAAGTGCTCCTTTTGAAAGGATAATAAATGTGTAAACAAATTCAAAACAAGCCTTTCTCCTAAGCTTTGGTTCTCATTATCAAATTGTGCGGCTGCCCTTGCCAATGTCCCCCTCCTAGGCAATGTCATCCTTTTACAACTCAAGATCAGCTATAATCAAAAGTGTCTATAAATTTGAGCTTCTCTAATTAAGGTCTCCTCACAAAGCACACAAGCGGGCGAGTGGGCAGGGATCTCTCCCAAAAAGACTCAAATCGGCTCCCAAGCACAACAAATCACATTATGATTTCAGCTCTTGCCCACGTACCGCTCATCTTGAGTCGGTTAACCCAGCAGAAGAGGCCGTCTAGCTGTGGCAGACCTGTGCTCTGACTCTCTAGAAAAGCCTGCAGAGATCTCTAAACATGCTGAGGGAGAAACACATATATAAAGTCAATGATGTCCACAAGCTTTCATGTTTATAAGCGGGCCCTCAAAAAATATTTGGACATTTTTGGACACTTACACCACACTTAAAATATAATGTCATTGCATTACGTAAAAAAAAAAACATTAACCTAAATGGCTTCTGCAAACAAACTGTCAGACATTTAGTCAGAACTAGCTTCACTTTGCTTAGTAATTTCTGCAATTTGTTTGAACATTGTCTGCAAGATATTTGTTTTATGTTTTTGAAAGAAGTGACTTACACTCAACAAGGATGCATTTATTTGATCTAATATACAATAAAAACAGTAATACTGTGAAATATTTGTACAATTAAAAATAAATATTTTAATAATTTATAATAAATATAATACAAATATACAAAGCTGAATTTTCAGCAGCCATTTATTCAGTGTCACATGATCCTTCAGAAATCATTCTAATATGCTGATTCATGTTCTCAAGAAACATTATTTTAGTATGTTTTAATTCATAGAATTGTTAAATAGAACTGCATTTATACATTTCTTTCCTGTCACTTTTGATCAGTTTAATACGTCCCTTTTGAAAAAAAAGTATACATTTCTTTAAATGTTGTATTGAAAATATATTTAGCCACTGTATCTACACATACATGCATATAAAGCAAAAAAAAATTAAAAAGTCACATACACTTTGACAGGCTCATCTCTCCTTACAGCATTTTTGGCTGTTGTTGTTTTGTCAGTACTTATTATGTTTATTTATAATTCAAGCATTTCTACTAAAAGAATGACTTGGTTTGTAATTCTCTACAATTTAGCGTCTCAAATTAGATTCAGTTAAAAGATGTGTACATTACTTTTTTAACTTCGATTCATCTGTGACGTTAGTATTTGACCAAAAGTCCTCTGAGATGTTTAGAGAGGTGTGATGTGGGCCCTTTTGGGCTCGTTGAAGATCAGTTGTGCTGCTGCATTCTGAATCATTTGAAGAGGTGTGATTGCGCTTGATGGAAGTCCAGCCAGAAGAGCAGTGCAGTAGTCCAGCCTAATGACAAGGGCAAAGGACAGGGATCCCTATGATGCCCAGTGATGAGAGGGTAGATATTAGTATCTGATGATTCACAGTGTCAAAAGCGGAAGATAGATCCAGAAGAATGAGAACTGATGATTTGGAATCAGCTTTCGCAATCCGCGAGGCCTCAGTGACTGACAGTGATGCAGTCTCAGTTGAATGGCCACTTCTGAAACCTGACTGGTTAATGTCCAGTTGGTTATTCTGTGAAAGAAATAATGATACCTGATTGAAAACAACTCGTTTAAGTGTTTTCGCAATAAATGGAAGGAGAGAGACAGGTCTGTAGCTATCTACAAGGGAAGTGTTCAATGTAGGTTTTTTTGAGCATTTAAAAGTATGTTATGTACTTCTGGTTGTAGTATTCCTCAGATTTAAATCTCAAATGGCTTGTGTAGTACAAAGAAATGGAGAGTGTCCCCAGTTTCCCTAAAAGAAACTGAGTGTGTCCCTTGATTTCTTTTGCGGAAGTTGGCAACCCTAGTCCAATCAAACTGGCATTGCACACAAGGCAACATCAATGTGTCAGAGCGTATTTGCTAAATGCAAAGCCCTTTTTCATTAGTTTTTTTTTGAAGATTTGAGAGACCTCTCATATGTCAAGAAGTTGTATTACATTCTTAAACATAATCAGCCTACTGCAGCACTGTTGAAAGGACATTGTTTGTTTAGCTCATGAATAGAGACAATACTAAACCATTCCATGCTAGCTAGGGGCTAGTTAAGTAACAGTCATCCAGAACTATTTAAGTGTACCTCTCTGAAGTCGAACCCATCTTAAGCATGCTCTGCTCTCTGTCATGAGCCAAGTCATCCCCTCCACCCTGTCATAATGCTGTTGTTTGCAGATGACATTGCCGTATGGTGAATGTACGTGTTTGAGGTTAATAGCAAACACATGTGTTTCTACACAAACATTTGTGGGGGCACTGTAAACAATGCTTTTTTCCATCTTTCTCTAGGGCGATTGGGATTAGAAGGTCAAGGGTGTTGACTGGTGCCAGGTTCTGTCCGTTTGCAACATAACACAGAGCTGGCGGGGGGGGGGGGGGGGGGGGCGGGGCTCCCGACAGCCTCAGTCCATTCCTTGTGAAGTTCACTCAAATTCTTGAATTGATTTTGCTTGACAATCCTCATAAGGCTGCGGTTCTCTCGGTTGGTTGTGCATCTTTTCTTCCACACTTTTTCCTTCCGCTCAACTTTCTGTTAACATGCTTGGATACAGCACTCTGTGAACAGCCAGCTTCTTTGGCAATGAATGTTTGTGGCTTACCCTCCTTGTGAAGGGTGTCAATGATTGTCTTCTGGACAACTGTCAGATCAGCAGTCTTCCCCATGATTGTGTAGCCTAGTGAACCAAACTGAGAGACCATTTTGAAGGCTCAGGAAACCTTTGCAGGTGTTTTGAGATGATTTGCTGATTGGCATGTCACCATATTCTAATTTGTTGAGATAGTGAATTGGTGGGTTTTTGTTAAATGTGAGCCAAAATCATCAAAATTAAAAGAACCAAAGACTTAAACTACTTCAGTCTGTGTGCATTGAATTTATTTAATACACAAGTTTCACAATTTGAGTTGAATTACTGAAATAAATAAACTTTTCCACGACATTCTAATTTATTGAGATGCACCTGTATATAATTTGTTCCTAGAATCACTTAATGCATCAAGGTACAAAAAGACAAAAGTCTGAAAACGACACAGAAGTGGGTGTATAAGAAGGCGATTTGGAGGCTCGGAGAAGAACCCTCCAAAATCAACATTACTTCAAACATGAGCTCATCTAAACATCTGTCCACAACATGTCCAATCATAGCCCTGCTGAGGCATGTACAATTGTTTCTGGAAATAAATATTAGGCCTAATTCAGCTCTGATTGTAGCAGCCAGTCATGACCCGGAGAGGAAACTGTCTTTGCGGCAGAAGTAATGTACATATCTCTCCCAGGGTCCCTCTTTTAATCGCCTTTATTTATTTGATCTCATTTTGCTAATTTCTTCTTCTCAGTTGAGGTTTTGTGAATTTATTTGTCTGATGCTCCTAAACTTCATTTCACGCTTATGCACCAGTAAAACAGGAGAGTGTGTTTTAAGTGAGGGTCTGCTGTGGAGGGGACTGAGTTCAATTACACTTAGGCTGTCTGTCTTTTCCCGTCACACTCCATTTGCGGTCGGCGGATACGTTTACACAGAAACTAATCATAACTAAAACATTTTTGTGTAAATCTTACCAAATTACTCTGTATAACAGGGGCAGAGAGAGGAAATCAATACCAAAAACACTTAAGGTAACATCTGACCGTTCTTCCGGACCTTCTGGATAAAACTAAGATAAATGATGAAAAGAAAATAAGTTCCCATTAAGAACACTTATGAAAGAGACTTACTTTTTTTACATAATTGGGCAAATGTGAAATTCGCAATATCCGGCTGAACTAATACAGGCCCATTTTTCACAATTAATGCTGGATTGCACTGTGCACTGTATATCATCTTATGAATCACCTACAAGTTCCATATAGATGGAATATTTCCTAAATAAAAAGCATGTCTATTAGTAAGCTTATAAAGCAGTCATATACTCCAAGAAACTAGGCCTGATTTAGTACAATACAGATTTGATTAAATAATTACTTAATTTACTCTTGAAAGAGGCAATGATTGAAGGACAGAGTGATAAAAAAGGTTTAAGAGTCAAATTAATGAAATTATATACTATTCAATCGATTCTGGTGCATTAAGATTCTCTTGCAAAAGAAAAAAGTTATAAGTTTTACAACAGATGGACTTTCACAGGATGATAGTCAAATCTGCTACATTTCCATAGGACATGAAAAAGACAACCAATGATGCTCAAAAGTGGGGGGGAACATGCTCTGTGACTACCACCACTGCCAAGTACATGCTTCCCCCTTGTGGTAGATTCAAAAACTCAACCTCATATGATTTACTCTGTTATTATTAGGTACAGCTTGAACTTTCCCCAGTTTCAGGCTTTAACACATGCCCTATTTTCTTTGTATATCCCTAAATGGAAAGGCTGTGAAATTAGTCCTGGTAGGATATATATAAAATGCACTGTAGTGACATTAACTGAAAAAAAAAAGTTTTGGAGAGACAGTCCAAACCTGAGAGAAGCCAAGCGCAGGCCTAATCCAATCCCTGTGACCAGGTCACACATAAATTACCTTTTCACACTACCCAGCCTCGTTAACAGGCTGCTAGAGGGAATGACAAGTGCAGAGGGTGCAAGCTAGCACTGGGTTATTCTACTGAAGAAAGAAAGAAAGAAAGAAAGAAAGAAAGAAAGAAAGAAAGAAAGAAAGAAAGAAAGAAAGAGAAATGATTGCTAAATATGATGCAAAGGTCAAAAATGGGATGTTAAGTGAAAAGGGTAGGTGCTTCATTTATTTCTTAATTTGAAACCTGGTCAAGTCCAAAATCCTTCACTGTCACTCTTAATATGGCCTTGTATGAAAGGTAGACATCATATAAGCAATATAAACTCAAACAAAAATGATTATGATCAACACAGACTGTCTGTAATGGCACAGAAAATAAAGTAAAGCACCACTATACCGGTTCTTTCTCGTTAAAGAACTCTTCATGAGTGGATTTCCCTATTTCTCGGCCAATACATTTTGACGAGCTCAAAATGCATAATGAAACCTTTTGCAAAGCAGTTAGCGTCATTGCTTATTACAAATGTGCAGACATCCGTTCCGTCTGCTGTATATATTACTTAAAACGCTTAATAAAACAATTGTTGGTCTGCATATATGATGCATCACATGGGCGTCTGGGCTGTTGCTCCGCGTCTTGTCGGTGAGTCCTGGGCGAACAGCAAACAAACACATATTTGTGATTCTGGACCACAAAACCAGTAAACAAGTAGCACGGGTATATTTGTAGCAATAGCCAAAAATACATTGTATGGGTCAAAATGATCGATTTTTCTCTTATGCCAAAAATCATTAGGATATTAAGTAGCCTATATGTTCCATGAAGATATTTTGTAAATTTCCTACCGTAAATATATTATCATTAGAAATATGCATTGATAAGGACTTCATTTGGACAACTTTAAAGGCGATTTTCTCAATATTTTCTATTTTTTGCACCCTCAGATTCCAGATTTTCAAATAGTTGTATCTTGGCCAAATATTGTCCTGTCCTATCAATGGAAAACTTATTTATTCAGCTTTCAGATGATGTATAAATCTCAATTTCAAAAAATTGACCTTATGACTGGTTTTGTGGTCCAGACTCACATTTAATGACAAACTAATAGAAGATATCATGTCACTCTTATCATTCTTATAGACACGTAGATGGTATTTCAAAATAAACCTAAGTAAACATAACACGGATGAGCTAAATAAAAATGTTCATTTTGTCAGGGTTATATCACACAAATTTGATAAATATCCCTAAAGAGAAAGCGTCCTGAAATAAAAGGGAACGATTTGTAAACGGAACTAACTGAAGTGCGCGGTTCATGACAGACAGACATCCGGTTGATCGATCGACTTTAAACATTTCTAACTAAACATTTTTATTTCATATACAAACTGTTTAAGTTGATCTTAATCTTCAAGCTAAATGTTCCATCATTTCACAAATTAAAGCCAGAATAAGTTATAAATTAAAGTGCTACTTTAAAATAGTTTAAAATAGTTTTAATATTGCTACTGTACAATGACTTGTAACGAGATTCGCTTTCTTTACAATCTAATACAACGTAGACTAAATACAACTTTGTTGGATATTTTCCACCATCTATTACAATGTTAAAAATATTTACATTAATTATATATATATATATAGCCTACACACATACATACAGTGGGCATGGAAAAGAATCGCCCCCATTTCAAAAAATCACATTTTGTTGCTTTGCAGCCTGAAATGAGGACGGACACAGTTTTTGTTTTATCCAGCTGTACTCAGTGCGACTTATACCATCCAAGTGAAAGATATAACACCAACATGTCAGAAAAAAAACAAAAAAAAAACAGAATAGCTGATGATAGATAGATAGATAGATAGATAGATAGATAGATAGATAGATAGATAGATAGATAGATAGATAGATAGATTGATAGATTT
>NW_015505472.1:256286-278993 GCF_001515645.1 Sinocyclocheilus grahami
GACTTCAAGCAACTTGGGCTATGAGCTTTGTCTGTGGTTCAGGAGTGGCTTAACAAGAGGAATACGACAACTGTAGCCAAATTCCTTGACACGTCTGTGTGTTGTGGCTCTTGATGCCTTGGCCCCAGCCTCAGTCCATTCCTTGTGAAGTTCACTCAAATTCTTGAATTGATTTTGCTTGACAATCCTCATAAGGCTGTGGTTCTCTCGGTTGGTTGTGCATCTTTTTCTTTCACACTTTTTCCTTCCACTCAACTTTGTGTTAACATGCTTGGATACAGCACTCTGTGAACAGCCAGTTTCTTTGGCAATGAATGTTTGTGGCTTACCCTCCTTGTGAAGGGTGTCAATGATTGTCTTCTGGACAACTGTCAGATCAGCAGTCTTCCCCATGATTGTGTAGCCTAGTGAACCAAACTGAGAGACCATTTTGAAGGCTCAGGAAACCTTTGCAGGTGTTTTGAGATGATTTGCTGATTGGCATGTCACCATATTCTAATTTGTTGAGATAGTGAATTGGTGGGTTTTTGTTAAATGTGAGCCAAAATCATCAAAATTAAAAGAACCAAAGACTTAAACTACTTCAGTCTGTGTGCATTGAATTTATTTAATACACAAGTTTCACAATTTGAGTTGAATTACTGAAATAAATAAACTTTTCCACGACATTCTAATTTATTGAGATGCACCTGTATATAATTTGTTCCTAGAATCACTTAATGCATCAAGGTACAAAAAGACAAAAGTCTGAAAACGACACAGAAGTGGGTGTATAAGAAGGCGATTTGGAGGCTCGGAGAAGAACCCTCCAAAATCAACATTACTTCAAACATGAGCTCATCTAAACATCTGTCCACAACATGTCCAATCATAGCCCTGCTGAGGCATGTACAATTGTTTCTGGAAATAAATATTAGGCCTAATTCAGCTCTGATTGTAGCAGCCAGTCATGACCCGGAGAGGAAACTGTCTTTGCGGCAGAAGTAATGTACATATCTCTCCCAGGGTCCCTCTTTTAATCGCCTTTATTTATTTGATCTCATTTTGCTAATTTCTTCTTCTCAGTTGAGGTTTTGTGAATTTATTTGTCTGATGCTCCTAAACTTCATTTCACGCTTATGCACCAGTAAAACAGGAGAGTGTGTTTTAAGTGAGGGTCTGCTGTGGAGGGGACTGAGTTCAATTACACTTAGGCTGTCTGTCTTTTCCCGTCACACTCCATTTGCGGTCGGCGGATACGTTTACACAGAAACTAATCATAACTAAAACATTTTTGTGTAAATCTTACCAAATTACTCTGTATAACAGGGGCAGAGAGAGGAAATCAATACCAAAAACACTTAAGGTAACATCTGACCGTTCTTCCGGACCTTCTGGATAAAACTAAGATAAATGATGAAAAGAAAATAAGTTCCCATTAAGAACACTTATGAAAGAGACTTACTTTTTTTACATAATTGGGCAAATGTGAAATTTGCAATATCCGGCTGAACTAATACAGGCCCATTTTTCACAATTAATGCTGGATTGCACTGTGCACTGTATATCATCTTATGAATCACCTACAAGTTCCATATAGATGGAATATTTCCTAAATAAAAAGCATGTCTATTAGTAAGCTTATAAAGCAGTCATATACTCCAAGAAACTAGGCCTGATTTAGTACAATACAGATTTGATTAAATAATTACTTAATTTACTCTTGAAAGAGGCAATGATTGAAGGACAGAGTGATAAAAAAGGTTTAAGAGTCAAATTAATGAAATTATATACTATTCAATCGATTCTGGTGCATTAAGATTCTCTTGCAAAAGAAAAAAGTTATAAGTTTTACAACAGATGGACTTTCACAGGATGATAGTCAAATCTGCTACATTTCCATAGGACATGAAAAAGACAACCAATGATGCTCAAAAGTGGGGGGGAAC
The DNA here is from genome assembly GCF_001515645.1 of Sinocyclocheilus grahami. Lineage (NCBI taxonomy): Eukaryota > Metazoa > Chordata > Actinopteri > Cypriniformes > Cyprinidae > Sinocyclocheilus > Sinocyclocheilus grahami. Next base: position 258,215 of record NW_015505472.1, read on the forward strand.
ATGCTCTGTGACTACCACCACTGCCAAGTACATGCTTCCCCCTTGTGGTAGATTCAAAAACTCAACCTCATATGATTTACTCGGTTATTATTAGGTACAGCTTGAACTTTCCCCAGTTTCAGGCTTTAACACATGCCCTATTTTCTTTGTATATCCCTAAATGGAAAGGCTGTGAAATTAGTCCTGGTAGGATATATATAAAATGCACTGTAGTGACATTAACTGAAAAAAAAAAGTTTTGGAGAGACAGTCCAAACCTGAGAGAAGCCAAGCGCAGGCCTAATCCAATCCCTGTGACCAGGTCACACATAAATTACCTTTTCACACTACCCAGCCTCGTTAACAGGCTGCTAGAGGGAATGACAAGTGCAGAGGGTGCAAGCTAGCACTGGGTTATTCTACTGAAGAAAGAAAGAAAGAAAGAAAGAAAGAAAGAAAGAAAGAAAGAAAGAAAGAAAGAAAGAAAGAAAGAAAGAAAGAAAGATAAATGATTGCTAAATATGATGCAAAGGTCAAAAATGGGATGTTAAGTGAAAAGGGTAGGTGCTTCATTTATTTCTTAATTTGAAACCTGGTCAAGTCCAAAATCCTTCACTGTCACTCTTAATATGGCCTTGTATGAAAGGTAGACATCATATAAGCAATATAAACTCAAACAAAAATGATTATGATCAACACAGACTGTCTGTAATGGCACAGAAAATAAAGTAAAGCACCACTATACCGGTTCTTTCTCGTTAAAGAACTCTTCATGAGTGGATTTCCCTATTTCTCGGCCAATACATTTTGACGAGCTCAAAATGCATAATGAAACCTTTTGCAAAGCAGTTAGCGTCATTGCTTATTACAAATGTGCAGACATCCGTTCCGTCTGCTGTATATATTACTTAAAACGCTTAATAAAACAATTGTTGGTCTGCATATATGATGCATCACATGGGCGTCTGGGCTGTTGCTCCGCGTCTTGTCGGTGAGTCCTGGGCGAACAGCAAACAAACACATATTTGTGATTCTGGACCACAAAACCAGTAAACAAGTAGCACGGGTATATTTGTAGCAATAGCCAAAAATACATTGTATGGGTCAAAATGATCGATTTTTCTCTTATGCCAAAAATCATTAGGATATTAAGTAGCCTATATGTTCCATGAAGATATTTTGTAAATTTCCTACCGTAAATATATTATCATTAGAAATATGCATTGATAAGGACTTCATTTGGACAACTTTAAAGGCGATTTTCTCAATATTTTCTATTTTTTGCACCCTCAGATTCCAGATTTTCAAATAGTTGTATCTTGGCCAAATATTGTCCTGTCCTATCAATGGAAAACTTATTTATTCAGCTTTCAGATGATGTATAAATCTCAATTTCAAAAAATTGACCTTATGACTGGTTTTGTGGTCCAGACTCACATTTAATGACAAACTAATAGAAGATATCATGTCACTCTTATCATTCTTATAGACACGTAGATGGTATTTCAAAATAAACCTAAGTAAACATAACACGGATGAGCTAAATAAAAATGTTCATTTTGTCAGGGTTATATCACACAAATTTGATAAATATCCCTAAAGAGAAAGCGTCCTGAAATAAAAGGGAACGATTTGTAAACGGAACTAACTGAAGTGCGCGGTTCATGACAGACAGACATCCGGTTGATCGATCGACTTTAAACATTTCTAACTAAACATTTTTATTTCATATACAAACTGTTTAAGTTGATCTTAATCTTCAAGCTAAATGTTCCATCATTTCACAAATTAAAGCCAGAATAAGTTATAAATTAAAGTGCTACTTTAAAATAGTTTAAAATAGTTTTAATATTGCTACTGTACAATGACTTGTAACGAGATTCGCTTTCTTTACAATCTAATACAACGTAGACTAAATACAACTTTGTTGGATATTTTCCACCATCTATTACAATGTTAAAAATATTTACATTAATTATATATATATATATAGCCTACACACATACATACAGTGGGCATGGAAAAGAATCGCCCCCATTTCAAAAAATCACATTTTGTTGCTTTGCAGCCTGAAATGAGGACGGACACAGTTTTTGTTTTATCCAGCTGTACTCAGTGCGACTTATACCATCCAAGTGAAAGATATAACACCAACATGTCAGAAAAAAAACAAAAAAAAAACAGAATAGCTGATGATAGATAGATAGATAGATAGATAGATAGATAGATAGATAGATAGATAGAGCTAATCTATATATATATATAATAACTATAACTATATATATATATATATACTGTATATATATAGTTTTTAAATGTATAAATCTATATCAAAAATATATCAGAAATTTTCAAGCATTGACTGTTAGTTCTAAACAGTAAAGAAATCAAATTAATGAATGACATTCATATATGTAATTGTTTTTTTTTTCTTACACTAAATTCTTAAGTTTTAAAACAGAACTTGGAGGTTAAAATAATTTACCTAATGTCTCATAAACTAAAAGCTGTCATTTAAAATGTGTCTGGGATTCCTTCTAATCATGTAGTGAGCCACAGCGCTGTTGTTGTTTTTTTTTCTGTGCAGAAGGGAACAATGAAAAGCAGGCTTTCCCTAATTCAATGTTACAACTTGCTTAGAGAACATGTCAGAAAAAAAACAAAAAAAAAACAGAATAGCTGATGATAGATAGATAGATAGATAGATAGATAGATAGATAGATAGATAGATAGAGCTAATCTATATATATATATAATAACTATAACTATATATATATATATATACTGTATATATATAGTTTTTAAATGTATAAATCTATATCAAAAATATATCAGAAATTTTCAAGCATTGACTGTTAGTTCTAAACAGTAAAGAAATCAAATTAATGAATGACATTCATATATGTAATTGTTTTTTTTTTCTTACACTAAATTCTTAAGTTTTAAAACAGAACTTGGAGGTTAAAATAATTTACCTAATGTCTCATAAACTAAAAGCTGTCATTTAAAATGTGTCTGGGATTCCTTCTAATCATGTAGTGAGCCACAGCGCTGTTGTTGTTTTTTTTTCTGTGCAGAAGGGAACAATGAAAAGCAGGCTTTCCCTAATTCAATGTTACAACTTGCTTAGAGTCTTGGCAGAGTAATGAGCATATTACCGTATTAGCTTAGAACATACACATTTTTTCCCCCGTTAAATTTTAGAATTGTGAATTTATAGCAGACTATTGGCAGGGAAATGCCATTAGCACTTTGACCTGCCTGGAGTGAGAGAGCAGACTAAACCCCACCCCGTCTATAAACCTACACGGTGGCCAGCAAATCTGTGAACTGTTTCAGTTATTAATCTTTTTTTCCTGCAATATAAGAACATATCTAAATAAGCAAATCTAAACAAACTGTTCTGTAAATTGTATGATTGCTAAGGGCACACAGAAAGCCTAAATGAAAAGGATTTCTTGATAATATAATTGAATAGAGAAGTATTTTACACACAAATGAACGAAGAATTTAACAATAGTCATACTGTGCATAAAGGTAATATAACGTTGTCAACAAATTGAGCTTATCCTTGAAATGAACTGCAAGAATTAAAAATCAAAAAGACCAGAACAATTCATTTTTTTATTTGCAACAACCTCTTCTATGCACATAAAATGTGAAGCTCTCCCAGCATCACCTCTGAATGTCTGTACTACCACATCTTAACAATAACAAAAGTGGCATTATTTCTAAGCTACTTGAAACACTTCAAGGTTTCTAGAAAAGAACTAAGTCTGACTAAGGAAAACAAGTTGGTTAAACTAAAAACAGCAATGTTTCAAAAAAAGGCAAAATAAATATTCAAAATACAGAGGCAGTGGTTTGATTCATAGAATGATTCAAGTCATTATTACAGCTCTTTTTCAAAACTCATCCGTACATCCTCCAATCTTTCAAGATCTGGCATATTAAAGTTACAGTGTGTCTTTACCTACTTTGTCAATTATCAGTTTCTGAAACACTCTTGATAATAAATTTTTTTTTTATTGTACAAAGTAGTTAACACTTGTATTTATTAAGTTTTATGAATTATGGAAAACAAAATTGTGGTTGAAAACATGCACTTTATGGTAAATAAGCTAAGACCTAATGATTTTAAAAATCGAATTAAAATATGACGTCATAATAATATCAATATAACTATGACCATTCTCAAGCTACAAACGTCACGGAAATATATGATCCTGCACATATTAACGTGATGTTGAGACGTTAAGTTCTTATTTCTTTATACAAGAGGAAAGGCGATGGCTAGCGCGCAAATATGAAGTAAACGTGTGCCTTTCTGCAACTACTGTGTAACCTAAAACTTGTCACTACATTTGTTAAAATGAACAGTTTGGCTCAGATTAAGCATTATGTTTGGTAGTACTATGGAAAATGGCACGAAACTGATGAGAAAACAAACTTTTAGCCCAAACTCTATAACTTCACATAGTGCTGATGACATTTTCATGTCATTTCCTGCTTGGATAGATGAGAAGAATTCCGCAACCCCGTTACACTACCACTAGACACATAAGACTGTCCTGTGTATACTGGTTAGCTAGTTTCTGCAGAATGTGCTGATGTATTAGAGATGATCTGTGTAATGTTTCTACATATCCTGATATTCACCATATAAACTTCAAATGACTGATGGTACGGTTAATTCATGCACCGTTAAACAGTGGAAATGTCCTGAACCAATATAAACAAAAAACTTTTAACTAACTTACTAAACATTAAAAAATTCAAACAAAGACAGAAATAAAATAAAACCATGTTATGCACAAATGAAAAAGTCAAACCGTGCCTTTAAATGGACTTCCAGTTTAAAAGCTCTGATTCCTTAAAAATGAGCGCCAAACTTTTTGCATTCAAGAATAAAATACTCTTGGATCTGCTCTGACTTTGTGGGTGATCTTCTCAGGGTGGCTTTCTATGAGTCTCCATTAAAAAAAAACACTTTGTGATGTGTTTATTTCTTGTATTTGGACTACGAACAGTGTGCAAGTAGTGACCGTTTCACACAATAAATAACTTTTGCAATTTATGGTTTGAAACTTCAAAATCCTTGAATTGTATCCCAAAATAAATGCTCTAAATATTTCCCAAAATGTGTTTTTATTTGTTTGCAGACCAAGTGATTGGTTGCCAACCCAGACACCCGGAGACTGAGGTTTTAAAGAAGAGTGGGGCCTTTGGTAGTATATGTCATTGAGGGGAAGTGACGGCTGTCGATGTCCCAGAGCTTTCTGTCTCCATGAGGCCCCACTGCTGAGCCTTGAGTCTGGTTTCCAGCCCCTGGTAAGCTAGAGGTCCAGTAGTTAATATAACTAGCCATGAGGAGCGTCAGTTCCAGGATCTACAGCAGTGAGAGAGTGAGAGAGAGAGAGAGAGAGAGAGAGAGAGAGAGAGAATGAACCAGAAGGTCTTTAGTAGACAAATATTTCAACATTTAACTTGCTCTTACTGTATCAGGCCAAAAAAGACACAACAAAGCACAGATATGCGAGTAAAGCTCACACTCAGACTAACACGGTAGAGCTCATTAGCACTTCATATATCATGTAATACTGTATGAGTGAAACTCTCATTAAAAAACCTGTTTTTAGCATCAGATATCTTTCAGATAGTGGTTTCAGAGGGGGGGTGCAGGAGTTGAACTCTGATTTCTCCCCCACACACTTCAGATCAGATTTTTAAGATAGGTAATAAAAGTTAATGTTAAAAGCACAACATATCATCAGAATTCTGTCTTTACTGACCACATTCGGAAATGCAGTTAAAATGTGTTGTACTGTACCTTTTGTGAATTAGCATGTCTTACCTTTGGTTTAGCCATTGCAAATAAAAGTTTATCCACAGTCTTCTTGCCCAAAGCCTGGTCTTTAATCTGGCTGACCACTAACATGAAATCTTCCTTGCAACCTCCGAAGGTGATCACTGACTGGTATGGATGTGTGACGAATGGGTGCTAAAGAAAAGCAGAGCAGTTTCAGTTTATTTATTTATCCCCATAGGGAAAGTACGTTTGCAGCATACACTCACACATATATTTAACAATTCTCATTTGGCATATATGAATGTAAACAATAATTTAATACTAATAAATCTAATTTAAAATAACTGCTGACCCTTGCTGACCATCAGTTACCACGAGAGGAATAAGAATTGAATTGCTTGCGGAATAAAAGATCATTTTGACCTGTTCTTTGAGCATCTGGGAACACAATATCGTCGGCCAGATGGTAACAATTCAAAAGTATAAGATAAAGGATGCCTCTTATCATTCACAATGATGTTAGCCTTATTCAACAGTCTTTCTTTATATATACTCTCTATGCTCTGTAACTTTATCCCTAATAATTTACTTGCTATTGTTACCAGTTTCCCCAATGACCTCTTCTGAGCCTCGGAAGCATTACCATACCGATAAATCACACAAAATGTCATAATGCTTTCAATAAAAGCCCCATAAAACATCAAAAGCATTCTGCTATGGACATTAAAAGAAAGTAATTTCTTTAAGAAATACATTCTCTATTGAAGCTTTTTGCTTACATAATCAGTCCATGCGTCCCAAGTTTATTGTCCAGCATTACACCGAGGTATATACTAATTGTTGCTAATTGTATTTGTTACTAATTGTTTAATTAATGTAGGACGGGTTACAGTTTGCTCTCTCTCTCTCTAAAATCTTATCTCATCTTATTTTTAGTTTTAGAGCACATACATTGAGATGTTTTCAGTCTCTTACAACTCTACAAAAACGAATATAAACACTACTGTTCAAAAGTTTGGGATTCAAATAAGTTTTTTTTTTTATGTAATGCATCCTTGCTTTTATTTAGATCAAATTGATCCAGTAAAAGTGAAGATAAATACTTTTATATTGTTAAAACTTTCTATTCTGGAGAACAAAAAAAAAAAAACGTATCATGGTTTCCACAAAAATATTTAGCACCTCAACTGTTTTCAACATTGATAATAAGAAATGTTTATTGAGTATGCAAATCAGCATATTCAAATTATTTCCGAATGACAATCACATTACACAATAATGACATTTTAAAATATATTAAAATACAAAACAGATGTAATAATTGTAATAATCTATCACAATATTACTATTTTTAATGTATCTTTTCTGCAAAATGTGAGGTTTTCTGTTCCCTTTGTTCTTTCCCCTCCCCCAAAAAGACATAAAAATAGAAAACAGAAAATTACAGAGTCTGCCGGACCCTGTTTATTCTTTCCCAAAACAGCCAGACCTCTCCAAGTGAGAATACAGCCAAATGGGCAAGATATCAGGACTACAGCTTTTCAAACAAGCAAACTATAAGCAGGAATGATATTATAGATATTATTTAGTTCGTGAAGCCTAGAGAATGACAATGGAAGGCCAACAGGCTTGTGGGACCAGAGGTTTTAAAGCAGAGATATGAAGCTCATATTTTTCTTAAATGGTTATCTTAAATTGTTATTTTGAGGTGAAACTACTTTATAAACATCTGGTTATGTGCAACTGATGTTTTAAAAAATGGTGGGGATGTCATGGAACTGTGAAGGCTTTTGAATATTAATTAGATTGTGGTAAAATAATTTAAAATGCTGTTAAAAATTGTCTATATGATGTATTAGTCGCGATCAGCTAATTTCTACTGTCAAAACAGTATTTACAAAAATTATTTAACCTAACATTTCCCTGGAATCAGCTATGTACTTTACAGATCCATAAATATTTACAGAGGTACTTTACAGTTACATCACATCCCTTGTAACTGTTACATTCTCAAAGCTGTGTTATAATTTTATATTTGTGGTGCTGCACACTTGACTTGTAGGCTTTCATTAGAAGGCTTTAGTGTAAGCATGTTTTTCATTTGTTTTTACAACCTCAGGGAGTCTAAATTATTTTCTGTGGCAATCAACAGCACACTTAAGAGCTTAAGTTATAAATGACCCGTAATATTCCTTTAATGCAGTCTTACTTTCTGAAACTATAACTAGAGCAAGTATCCACATTCACTCACCATTGTATAGTCCAGAACACTCAGCCCATCCTCATTAACAGCCAGCCACACTCGAGTTTGCTCCAGTGAAGAGGGAGGCAATGGCTGCACAACAACAGAGTGGGAGTAAAAAGAGATATTCTGCCGTGTTTTAACAGCCCCATCAGGTACATCTGAAAATCCTTTTAAGTGGTCAAGTTTGTGTAGAAAATAGCAATCAATGTTGCCAGTGGCTAAGAATACTGATACCTTATCTACTGTACATCTGAACTTACCTTGGCACTGAACAGCTTGGCCCCAAACAGAGGCCACTTGCGGGCCACGGTCAGGTAGATTCTTACACATTCGGAGGCTGTGCACGCATGAAGGACAGACCACTTAGTGGCCAAACGCTCAGCGAGTTCCCTGTGGGACAAAGTTGTGATTAAATGAAATAAGTAAAGTGTTTGTATAAAGTTCAATATAGTGAACATTTTAGTTTTCATGCCGTTTAAAAAAAAAAAAAAAACGGTAAACATCATATTACAGTTAATAAAGAAAAGTATTATATAACATGGTAAAATAGGTAAATTGGGCATTGGTAAATGGTAAATCAGGCATTCTGTGGGCAAACATTATTATAAATTAAACCTAAACAATAGTATATTATAAATTATTTAAAAACGTTATATATTCAAAAATTATATTTATACTAACAATATATAATTAAATGCTAAAAGTGGATTACAAATGTAAAATAAATGTATACATATTTTTTTATATAATTAATAATAAATGTGTACATTATTTTTATATTTTGTTTGGTAAATGGGGCATTCTGTGCTCAAATATCAATGTTAATTATTCTAAATAGCTGTATATGTGTGCGTGTGTGTATAGATAAATTAGGTAACACTTTACTTAAGGCCTTTATACATAATGTATTATAAAAGTAGTTTTATTGCATTAATTATGCCTTATAATGAGTCGTATAATGCATTGTGTGATCTCATGAATAATTGTAATCACAGTTATAATACTTTTCTATTTGTTGTTACACCTTTAGAAAGTATAATGCATTAAAAAACATGACAAACAACCCTTCAAATATTATGATGCATTTTAACCTTGGTTATTATTTCTTATGAAATGATGTAAAGCATTTTAACATACATTATGAATATGTTTATAAAGCATTCTACATGAAGGCTATAAGTGCTACCATAAAGTATTCTATTTACTATTTAATTATAATGTATTATATACCTGTAATTATACTAAACGACATACTAATATATTAAAATGATAATACATAATTACATAATAATTATTATTATTAATAATAATATCATACATAATAATGAATAATAATAATTACATGCCCTAGAATTGAGTTAGGCAAAAAAATAAATCAATCAAAACTCCACAAACATTTTGTTATTTATTTAAATATTTATTTTATTTATTGTGAAATTTTGTATTTTGTTATGAGATTGTAAAGATCTGGTAGTATGGTAATAAATGTGAATGAACATACTGACACACAAGAAAAATTTCAGACTTTGTCGGAAATTATATGAGTTATACATAATATAATATAATACACATTATAAACATGAACATGAAGTGATTATAATGTACTTAATTTAAATAAATACGAATTTACCTGAGCTGCTCCATGCTGCATTCCTGCTTGTAGCGTTTAGGATAAAAACGCTCCAGTACCTGCAGAAGGACCTGTTGGGTCTTCGGCTGAGAAGAACCAATGGAAGAGATTGCTGGGCGGTCTAGGTCACCATGGTCGACCTAAAAGATAAATGTGATTGAGGTGTATTTGTGATCCACCACCACTTCAAGTACACTTACTCTCAAACACTTGATCCACATTAACACACACCTGTGCCATCAGCGCAGCCACCTCCAGGCCCAGCTCCTTACTGACAGGGAAGTGCCCTTGTTGTACCTCTTCATTTACTTGATATGCCAGCAGGAGGCGCTCTCGCTCAGTCTCCCCCTTAGCCTGAGCTCTGAAACACAGCCTACAAGGAAGATTGACTGCTTTTAAAAACCTGACATTATTAATCTATTGATAAAAACATTCTTAATACTTGATTTTGATAGATATTGCGTGTACGAGACCTCAGTTTTTCAAACATACCTGCTTTTATAAGTGAGACGGACAATCCGTGTTCCTTCATATTTTCCAGGATGAAGTTCTTTCAGTGCCTGTTCCCACTTTGAGATCACATCACAAATCTGCACCAGAAGATTAAAAAACATTCCTTTAATATTCTCGCAGCACAATATATATAGACTAAACTGTTTTATGTACTTTGTAAAAGCTCTGATATTCAGTGTTCATATTATACTTTATTGCTGGGCTGCAGGCAGTGATCCAGATCTTTTCCAGAGGGGTCATCAGTGAAGAGTGCGAAGCCTGAAATCTGTGGTTTCCTCATGCCTGCCCTCTGGTTGACTGTGTTCAGGAACTCCTCCACTGTGGTGGAACCATCAAAACCTACGACCTATAGAGATGGAGAAAGATTAGAGGCAGCAGCGTTCTGAAAGCCTGTGCTGCTATAGTAAAACTGTTGACACTCATGCATTCCATGTCATGCATCAGAGACCCTGTTTACACCTAGCATCCATTTTTTGTGACCGGATCATAAGTGGTCAATGCTGAATACATGTGTAAATGGGGTCTAAAACAAGTTGTGATCAAATCACTGAAACCACATATGGACATATTCAAAAATGCATGTGACAACACTGTATGTGTAGTGTAAACACTCATCCATCCTGCATGCATCTTAATACCAAGTGTAAGCAATATATTGAAATGGAGCAGTATATTGAACCTTAATGCTATTAAAAATGCTATTGCATTTTTGTTGAGTATCATATTTGATACATCAGGCTTTTATGGTTCACATATTCTGATATATGAGAATATGAAGCTTATACTTGAGGAGGAAAAAACCACCTCTGTATTATTCAGAGGCCCAAATTCATCAAAAAAAATAAGCAATTTGGTGGAATTGTTTTTATTAATATGGCCAAAAAGTTAGATGAAATTCTGGTAGCTTGTAATGGGAATCGATGTGTTTTTTATAATAATACAGCAAACTACTTAAATAAAACGCATATAAATATCACTCTATATCTCCTAATAATGTCTTAGCAAGATATTAAATGCTTAGATTTATGATCAAAGATATGTAGTTTTAATTGTGGGGGGCAAAACATACAATGCAATGCAATACAATGATGATTGAGAGATGTGCAAATAAACAAAAGCCTGATCATATTTGATATTCATGCTTTAACATGATTTTTCTAAAAAAAATAATAATAAAATTAAAAAAAAAGATGGCTAATCAAGTAAAATTAAGATGCTTCAGTCCAGTAAATGTTCATCTTGAAATATTACTAACAATAAAGTTATGTTTACTATAACAAACAGTAAAGACTTTACATAAAAAGATGTGTACCTCAACCTGACGGGGGACGTTTTTACAATTACAATAAAATACCTTTTACTTGCTAAAAAGTATAAACTATTAATCAGAGGGCAGAAGGCATGCAGTAGATTGAGTACTGCAGGTTTTTCAGTTGATCATGTTGGTAATTTACGGGCCTTAGAAATTTGCATATCAAGTATGATACAGTGGGCTTTATAAGGATTAATGTAAGGGCCAGATCAATGGGAACAGAAAGTGTTTGTGTGTACCTCATAAGTGTTGTTCATGAAGTGAACAGGTATGCTGAAGGGGAGTGAGTGATGGTAGGGGTTTCTCAGCAGAATAGAAAGAATTTCCATTCGTGAAGGCTTTGCCTCTCTCTCTCCATTCTGTAAGGTTCTCTCTACTGAGCGCTGGCAGTACACAGCATACTTCCCCACTTCAGTCCTGTGGGCGTGCACATAAACACAGGCTTTCAAATTCAATTACATGAGGCATCAAGGCAAAAACCCTTATTCGTATCCGTATATAAGTCTAAATGCAGTAAACGTATCAAAACTCTTAATGAATTTTTTGATTTCTTAGTTTTGTAGCCTTTTTTGACTGTTGTTTTAAATGTAATTAATCAATTAAGACATACTACATATGATATACTTAAATTATAGAAGGCCAAACACGAAATACTTATGTAAAATTTGAATGTATAGTTGTAAATCAAAATATATATTTATAAATTTGAAAATACAAATGTAAATCTGAATATATAGTTAATCCAAATGTAGTAAATATATCCAAATATAGTAAATCCAAATATGCACTACCATACTGTAAGGTTTTTTCTTTGTTGTTGTTGTTTTTGTTTTTTTGGTAAGAAATTAATATTTTTATTCAGAAAGGATTCATCATGAAATTAATCAAAAATTACAGTTACAACTTACAAAAGTTTTCAAATAAATGCTTTTCAAATTAGAATGATCTGATGATTATAAGAATGATTCTGACGAATCATGTGACACTGTTTGGCTGCTGAAAATTCATCTTTGCTACAAGAAAAAAATACATTTTTAAATACATTTAACAACCAAAATAGAAAACAGCTGTTTTAGGTATTAATAATACTTCACACTATTACAGTTTTTTGCTCAAATAAATGCAGCCTTGATGAGCAGAAGAGACTCCTTTCAAACACATTAAAAAAATATTTCTTTAGATTTGAGCGGTGGTGTATAGTTTTAAATCTAAACTTGAATCTGAATGTATAAAATGTATATTCTTAAAATATCCAGTAGTTAAAAATACGGAATAATCCAGAAGTTATGTATTTATCATTTGTATTTATAAAATATATAACAAACAATATATTCAGATTTAAATATACTGTATATTTGAGTTTACAACTATACAGTCAGATTTATAACTATATACTCAAAACTATATTTAGATTTAGGGTAGTGAGGAAGAATCAGTCTGAGTGTGAATATATTGGGATTTATTTAACATGTACAACACATTGTACTTCATGGAGTGAGCGTGTGGCCAGTGACCTGGGATCTGCGTTCTGCTGCAGGTACTGTCTCAGGTACCACAGGAAATGATGCTGAGGCAGGAAGAGAGCTACACACAATGACAACAGCTGCCAGCACTGAGAAAGAAAGAGTAGAGCAGAGAGATATAGAGATATAGCACACTTCACATGACGATACGGTGTAGTGTGTGAGTGTGTGACACGAACCTGTGTGAGGGCGTAGTTGTGAGGAGTGCGGCAGTTGGTCTGTTTGATCAGCTGACAATAAATCTCATTCTGCAGCTCTGGATGTGTTAGGCACACCTGCAGTGCATTCTGGGCCAGCGAGGTGTGGTAGTCGATGGAGGGAGACTCCACCAGCACATTGATGAACAGCTGGCATGACTACCAGGGGGACAAAAAAAAGTGTGTGGGTCAAACACAACACTCAGTTTTTTGCCCTATTTATTAATTTATACATAAATGCAATTCATAAAAATAGTCCAATGTCAGATAACTGGACCTTTTTATGACCAGGCAAAGTTAGTTCAGGTTGTAAAATGTAATGTGGGGTAATTTTGTGTGTGAACAAATATGACACGAACCTGCGTGAGGGCGTAGTTGTGAGGAGTGCGGCAGTTGGTCTGTTTGATCAGCTGACAATAAATCTCATTCTGCAGCTCTGGATGTGTTAGGCACACCTGCAGTGCATTCTGGGCCAGCGAGGTGTGGTAGTCGATGGAGGGAGACTCCACCAGCACATTGATGAACAGCTGGCATGACTACCAGGGGGACAAAAAAAAGTGTGTGGGTCAAACACAACACTCAGTTTTTTGCCCTATTTATTAATTTATACATAAATGCAATTCATAAAAATAGTCCAATGTCAGATAACTGGACCTTTTTATGACCAGGCAAAGTTAGTTCAGGTTGTAAAATGTAATGTGGGGTAATTTAAATAAATAAATAAACTTTAGATTTATAATAAATGTAATTATATATTTAAATGTATTATTTTATTTTATGTTATTGTATTTTACTTGACATACATAGATTTATTTCAATTTAGATGTGTTCTCTCATGTATCCAAAATGTAAGAAAAATATGATAATACTTTTTACTTGGTAGTTACACCACATGACATTTTATTAGCCATTAAAAATTTTGTTTTCTTTGAAATTGGTATAAAAGTTTCGGTTACACTTTACTTGAAGGGGTGTGCATAAGACTGACATGACACCTTCATAATCATGACATGACACCTACATAATCATGACATGACACATGTCATGAATATGAAGGGTTTTTATGCATGTTTATGACAACTGTCATTAAGTGTCATTCGCTCAGTTCTGTAATTTTTAATGCAAAGATGACATTGTTTGAGATGTCTTTGTTATGGGCTATGGTTAGGGGTAAGGGTAGGGGTAGGGTTAGGTTAGGGTTAGGTCAAATAATGTCATATTTGCATTAAAAATGACATAACTGAGCGAATGACACTTAATGACAGTTGTCATAAACATGCATAAACTTTAGATTTATAATAAATGTAATTATATATTTAAATGTATTATTTTATTTTATGTTATTGTATTTTACTTGACATACTTAGATTTATTTCAATTTAGATGTGTTCTCTCATGTATCCAAAATGTAAGAAAAATATGATAATACTTTTTACTTGGTAGTTACACCACATGACATTTTATTAGCCATTAAAACAATTTGTTTTCTTTGAAATTGGTATAAAAGTTTCTTTATTAGCGGACAGAAAAGTGTTGGGAGAGAGACCAAATGAGATTGGGATATATGGCACTACTGTCTGTGATGAGAACCGAACAACCAGCAGACGGCGAACTCCTCACACAACATGTCACCGCACACAGCTGCTTCTGTGGCCGTAGGACAGCGCATGCAACAACATGCTTTACTGTCTTATTAGAATTCTGTTTCTGTTCTTACAGCAATTCTTACAATGCAAATTAAATCAAGTCAGGATGTAGCTGTCAACCCCCCATTCATTACTTTAGAGTGGGAGGCCTTTTCATTCAGTATCAAATGACTACACTTAATGACAGTTGTCATAAACATGCATAAAACCTCCTTCATATTCATGACATGTGTCATGTCATGATTATGAAGGTGTCATGTCAGTCTTATGCACACCCCTTCAAGTAAAGTGTTACCAAAGTTTCTTTATTAGTGGACAGAAAAGTGTTGGGAGAGAGACCAAATGAGATTGGGATACATGGCACTACTGTCTGTGATGAGAACCGAACAACCAGCAGATGGCGAACTCCTCACACAACATGTTACCACACACAGCTGCTTCTGTGGCCGTAGGACAGCACATGCAACAACATGCTTTACTGTCTTATTAGAATTCTGTTTCTGTTCTTACAGCAATTCTTACAATGCAAATTAAATCAAGTCAGGATGTAGCTGTCAACCCCCCATTCATTACTTTAGAGTGGGAGGCCTTTTCATTCAGTATCAAATGACTACCTAAAAAGCCCCTCTGATCTTCAAAGAGCACCGAGGGCTGCTCATGATGCTAGCTCTCGAGGACACGCCATTGAACAGTCAATAGGGCATAATATCTTTAAACCTCTGGAGAACAGGTTTCTCAATTGAAAACAGGAGCCTGCGGAGAAACTACGAGCAACTGGAATGAGACCATCTCTCCAAACACTGTCAGCGATCCTCTTTGAACTCAGAATGAAATGTTTAGGCCTGTCCTCAAAATGAGACGTTACAGGGCTAGTACCGTTTCCCACACAAAGTGCTGAGAGCCACTTGTTGAGGAGTCATTAACTAGAAGTAGTGATCCTACTAACTACATTTGTAGCATAATGGATAACTGTATCAAACCCTACTTAACCCCTTTTCACATAGGGCTGGACAATAATTCAATATCAATATGTATCGCGATATAATTTTTTTCAATAACGGTGATATGGTTTTTAAACACATTTCCGATATTTCGATATACATTACCAGTTTCCCATACATTGATTTATTTGTGGCGTTTGACTTCGTTGAATAAACATGAGCACTGCACGTTTCAAAATCAAAACGTGGCGCGGGTGTTTTATATGAATGTATCTGATGACTGTCTTCAGAAAAGTTTCGATGACATTTTCATTTTATCTGATAAAGTAGCGTTCATGAGTGGAGCTGCTTTAATTACAGCCGAAACCGCTAGTTTTATCACTCTAAAAGCGCCTCCTGCTGGCAGAGAATGAGTTTTTCAATTTTCAATAAGCCCGTCTCCAGCAACATGTTTTTGTTGTAGCTCTTTATTTCGATATTTCGATATACATTACCAGTGTTTCCCATACATTGATTTATTTGTGCCGTTTGACTTCGTTGAATAAACATGAGCACTGCACGTTTCAAAATCAAAACGTGGCGCGGGTGTTTTATATGAATGTATCTGATGACTGTCTTCAGAAAAGTTTCGATGACATTTTCATTTTATCTGATAAAGTAGCGTTCATGAGTGGAGCTGCTTTAATTACAGCCGAAACCGCTAGTTTTATCACTCTAAAAGCGCCTCCTGCTGGCAGAGAATGAGTTTTTCAATTTTCAATAAGCCCGTCTCCAGCAACATGTTTTTGTTGTTGCTCTTTTTTTTCTGCAGCAACTCAGAGCACTTTTCATATTCTTTATCCTGGCTGAGGCACATTTGTTTCAATCTATAACATTAATCAGCCACCCTACATTACCAGTCAAAGGTTTTCAGCATCATTAGGCCTACTCCAGTCTTCAGTGTCACATGATCCTTCAGAAATCATTCTAATATGCTGATTATCAATATACAGTTGAGTATTTTTTTTTCAGGATTCTTTGATGAACAGAAAGATCCAAAGATCAGCATTTATCTGAAATAAAAAGCTTTTGTAATATTATACACTATACCATTCAAAAGCTTGGAGTCAGTATGATTTCTTTTTCTTTTTGGAAAGAAATGATAGAAATTAATACTTTTATTTAGCAAGGATGCTTTAAATTGATCAAAAGTGATGATAAAGAAATGTATAATGTTACAAAATATTTCTATTTCAGTATTATATGGTTTTATATGAGGTGTCATAGACTTGGCAAATTCATTTTTCATAAGTTTGTATGCACAGACATCTGTTGTGGGCGTTCTTGGCAGTTTTTACAAGGCTTTTTTTAAGAGTGTTCATATCGATATCGGAATTATATCGTATTGACCGAAATTAAAAAATATATCGTGATATAAATTTTGGGCATATCATCCAGCCCTATTTTCACATTATTTACATGTAGCTTTACAAATGAGTGATATGGGGCAAAATTAAGTGAATATTACATGGTTAAGCCAGTAGGTGACATCAAATGACTGTTTTTTTGTGTGTTTAAGTCGTTAAATCATTCACTCAACCAAATTGTTACAAAACAACCTAGTCATTCACAACAACAACAAAAAAATCGTCTCGGGTTACTTATGTAACCATGGTTCCCTTTCATGGGAACTTCGAACTGCGTCCTCTAGGGGTCGCTATGGGGGGAACGCCTCGTCGTGACCCGTGTCTGAAGCATACATTGAAAAAACACCAACTCGTTGGCCGGCGACAGCCATGACTCGCGCACCGCCTCGATATTCGCATAACTGGTATGCTGAAACCGATGGATGCGTGAGGAAAACGGCTTCTTCCATTCCTTCTCGATCTCAGTATGGAGATCAGGAAGGAAAGGAAGACTCACCTGAGCTGGAGGGTTATGGCCAGAAAGATAACGTTCGTCGAGACGAACGTCGATGAGTTTTTTCATTGGAAAAAACTCGCAATGCACGCAGATTGCCCCCTCGAGGACATCGCGTGCGTGCTCCTCGCCCAAGCAAACAACACATAGATCGTGTGTGTCATCTGGTGTCAAATAGCGCTGACACGGATGCACACACCTTCTAAATGCTCTACTAGTGCTCGCCATAATATTAATAGATAGCTCTTACTTTTTCCTTGAAAATGCACGCTTCAAACAGAACAGTCAATGAAGACGAAGAAGAGAACGATGTGTAGCTCCCGGCACCGATTTATACTGTAGTCGCACCGGTAGTGACGTCATGGCTGTCGCCGGCCAACGAGTTGGTGTTTTTTCAATGTATGCTTCAGATACGAGTCACGACGAGGCGTTCCCCATAGCGACCCCTAGAGGACGCAGTTCGAAGTTCCCATGAAAGGGAACTTATCCTTTATAAAAATTCACATCAAGGTTTCACCCACAAATGACAAAACAGCGGGTCTATTATTTTTCCTCTGCTGAGCATGACTTATGATATTTAGATATTCATCGAAATACATTATGAGCAGTGTTGTTATTGTTAACTAAAACTATTTATGTTTTTGGTAACTGAAAGTTGAAATGAAATGAAAAATAAATATTAGATGGAAAAACGTAAAAATTAAAGAAATGTTGACAACTGAGATAAAGTAAGTTTAAGTATTACAATTACTTACACTGAAAACAGTTAAACAACTAAAACTAATAAAAATGACATAACCACATAATACAATTATTAAAACTTAAAATCAAATGAAAAAAATTGTTAATTGTTCTGTCTCTGTTCTGACTCAAATTGAGACTGTTTTTAGGTCTCTGAACAACAAATTATTTGTTGTTCTTACACACTACCGTTCAATAGTTTGAGGTTGGTAAGCAAGGCTGCATTTATTTGATCAAAAATACAGTACAAAAAGTAATATGGTAAAATACTTTTAGAATTTAAAATAACTTCTTCATTTCTATTCTCTGTTATAGTCAGCAGCCATTACTAACGTCTTCAGTGTCAAATGATTCTTCATAAATCATTCTAATATGCTGATTTGGTATTTCAGGAAACATTTCTTATTGCTATCCATTTTGAAAACAGTTGTGCAGTTTAATATTTTTACTAATATTTACTGACCCCATTAACTATTGACCCCAAACTTTTGAACACTAGCGTACGCCGTGCTCATTTAATTTCAGCAATTTATGTAATTTACCATTGCATTATGTGTATTCAAATTATAACGGTCATCAGCCTGCTATTTTGATATCAGCATGGTGTGCACTGAAAAAAAAAATCACAGTTTCTGCTTCAGTTTAGAGTAGCTTTTTTTCTATATTGTTAGCCATGATTTAGTTTGTGTTCCCATTTAATATCATAATATAAATATGAAGTAATATATTAGATGTTATATGATAAATTCTGCTTTGGCAACTAACTGATGAGTTTAAAAACAAGTACTAAAATGACTAAAACTAACATTGAAATAAAAATAAATTAAAGCTAAATATAAATATTTAAAACAAATGACAAAAGCCTATAAAATTACTAAACTAAAATTAAAATGAAAACTGAAAATATAAAAAAAATACAATATTAGTATAGAAATAATGCTAAAAGAACTGATGTAGCTTTTTCACTAATATGCTATAGAGTAGCAGTGTAGCATGACAATTTAGAATTTTAGTTCATTTAGATGTTTCCTTTGATTCACAGACTTCTGTGCAGACTAGGCAACATTCTGTTCTTTTGAAGTTTCTGTTCAACAAATAATCTTGTAAAAATGTAGCATGTTTCCACAAAAAATATTAAGCAGCACAGCTGTTTTCAACTGTGATAATAATAAAATGTTTCTTGAGCAGCAAATCAGAATATTAGAATGATTTCTGAAAGATCATGTGACACTGAAGACTGTAATGATGCTGAAAATTCTGCTTTGCCATCACAAGGATAAATTACATTTTAAAATATAATAAAATAGAAAACCATTCATTTTAATTGTACTAATATTTCACAACATTTTTGTTTATACATTGATCACATAAATGTAGCCCTGGTGAGCATAAGATACTTCTTTCAAAAACATTAAAAAATCTTACCAACCACAAACTTTTGAACAGTGGTGTATATTTTCTGGTTTTATTTATGGTATATTGTTCTTGACAAGTTGATCTGTTTAAATGTCCATGTTGCCATCATAACAAAGTGTCTGTAGCTTAACAACACTGGTAACAATGGTAATCACATACCTTCATAGAGAACTGATTTGCATATGAATGCAGTATTTTACATATTGTAATATATATATATATATATATATATATAAGCAGCACTTAGGTAAATGTTAGGCAAAATTCAGATGGTGTTTGTGGTATAAGTTGTACCTTTTCTTGTTTAGTCCCGACAAGCAGGTAGGTGGGGCTTTGCTCTTTGGGATGGACCACTAACGTGAAGTGAGAGGAGAGGAAGCCCCGCCCACCTGCTTCATAATCCTCATCAGAGTCACATGACCTGTCCACTTCTTCCACCCGTGCTTCTCGAATGCGTAGCTGACCCAGTGGGAACTGCCACAAACACATATTTGATATTAGCACAATGGCATCATAAGCAAAAATTAATTTACAAATTACCTGAATATATATTTTTATTTTAACATTTAAAATACACACGTGAACTTTAAAGGGGTCATATGATGCTGCTAAAAATAACATTATTTTGTGTATTTGGTGCAATGAAATGTGTTTATGCGGTTTAAGGTTCAAAAAACACATTATTTTCCACATACTGTACATTATTGTTTCTCCTCTATGCCCCGCCTTTCTGAAACGCGTACATTTTTACAAAGCTCATCGATCTGAAAAGCAAGGTGTGCTCTGATTGGCCAGCTATCCAGTGCGTTGTGATTGGCCGAATACCTCAAGCGTGTAACGGAAATGTTATGCCCCTACCATATTGTGATGCCCTGTCCGTCCGGCCATTTGTTGCATCCAGTGGGGACATAATTACGGATTATAATGA
>NW_015505472.1:280139-280761 GCF_001515645.1 Sinocyclocheilus grahami
GACGAGAGCGTTCACCTTAAAGAGCTTGAGAGCCTCTGTTTGAAGCGCCACGGAGGGCAGCGTGGTGAGAGGATACCGCAAACCCTCTTTACTGAAACACAACACTTCACGTTTCCACAGAGCGGAGTCTGCACACATGAACACACAACAGATTGAAAAACAAATTAAAATGGCACAACAGCTGCCATCAGGCCATAAGAACTGGTCGTAAACATTGTCTGGGGTCTAGATAGAGTCATTCAATATGTCTGTCTCGATTTAAAACCCTCCATAAAGTGACTTGAGAAGCAGTTGCACATGTCGTAGAAGTGTGCAACTGGTAGATATTTCAAAGTAACCTCTGACCTGGGTCTCCATCCACATCCAACAGCTTGCCAATCAGCTGCTCGTACTCTGTACCTACTCTCAAACTGGCACTACTGCCCGCTGCGACGGTCAGGTGGTACAACCAGGTGTCCTATGAGAAAGACAGCAAGAAACAAATGAGTTTGAATGCAGACGTTTAACTGAGCTGAATTTCATTTACCAAAAGTAATGACACTATGTACAGCTGAACTGATACTGAAAAAACTTAGTAATGTAGCTCAGTGTTGTTGTTGTTGTTAACAAACTATTAAAAATT
>NW_015505472.1:285389-287474 GCF_001515645.1 Sinocyclocheilus grahami
CAGTGATATTAAAATTCTGTCTGATTCCGATAAATTGCAGATATTTTGAGATTTTTTTGTCTAAATAAAAACAAAAACAAACAAATAAATACATACATACATACATACATATATAAATGAAGAGGCTCATAACTGATATACTCTTAAAACTTAATAGACCAAAAAACACAAAATAATTTCTACCATAATGGAATGCCCAGTAGAATATATTCCAAGTCGATTAACAACAGTAAAACAGATGGCCCATAATAAATTCAACAACACTTTTTATGATTATGATATTAAATAAAATACAAAAAACGAATAGGTCTGTCTGTCTGCCTGTCCATAACTATGCAATCTAAATATTTGACTATTAAGTGAACAGAAAATTTCACATTATATGTGAAGATTATAAATCAGTTCGGCCATGACGGAATGTCATGTGGTAACAGTAAAACACATCCAGATGACCTACAATAAATTCTGCAAGACATTTTATGATTATGATATTCAATTCCTCCCGAACTGTGATTACACTGATTCAAGATTGATAAAATTATACATAATTCCCCATTATTATTATTATTACGCCTTTGAAAACCCAATAATGACAGCACTTAAGAGCTGAAAATCCCCTCAAAACGCAAGCGAAACTCATGTGATCCTCATATCAGGCTGTTTCTGAAAGCCTGAGGCTGACAGATTTGTTAAAAGCTGTTTAGGTGTATCAGCGTGTGTCTCTCACCTGGAATGTCTGAGCTCCCTCTCCGCGGGCTATATGACACGAAGAGTTCAGCTCCATTTGTCCCTGAGGTTTCCGGATCATGTCACTCTGAGAGCAGAACAAAGGCATACATCATCGGTGCTGTATCTCTAAACTTCCTTCCCTCACACCGTCTCTCAAATACCACCACAGAGTTGTGGAAAAGTCTACTCACCGGTGACTTATAGTACAAGATCTCCCCGTTCCTCAGAATGAACCAGCGCCTCTTCCAAGCTTTCACCTGACTGCCCATTTTCAGCAAGTAACCCGTCTTTTCTAGAGTCTCCTATATTGAAAGACACATACAAAGCCTTTAAACATGGACAATCTGTATTCTAACTCTATCCTTCTAACATGAATTGGATTGAGGTGAACGGGAATGCTAACTGATAGCTGTCTCCAGTATTACAGAGCTCCTTGGACTAATACTAAAATGTAAGAAAAGACTGTACATTGGTTACAAATGTCATCTGAAGAACCTCTGTACTAAAGAATATGCATATACTACAATTCAAAAGTCTTGGGTCAGTATGATATTTTTTTAAAGAAATTAATAAATAAAGTAATTTTATTCAGCAAGAATGCATTCAATTATGACATCAAAATTCACAGTTGTAAGGATGGTTTTCCTACGGTGGTTCAGGCTGTAGGATTGCCGAATGACTAAAGAAACGTTATCAGCACGATGGTATAAAACTGTACATTTCTAGTCTATTACCACCCACTGCCACTTATACCAACGACGGAAATAAGCGCAGTTAGAATAGCTACATATGTGGGAGAGCGTTGCTATTGTGTGACTATTGTATTGCAATAGGTAACACTTTAAGATGAACCTTGAATCAAGACTAGTTAGCACATAATTAATAATTGAAATGGTTTAATAACAATATTTTGTTATGGTTACACTTGAATTGGTTACAAAATAGATGAAGGATGGTAAAGCATAGTTAATTGTACCCAACATGTAAAATATTACCTGAGAGAAAGAGATAGAGAGAGGAAGAAAAAGAGGGAGAGAGGGCAGAGACCCAAGAAGAGAGACAGCCAAGAAAAGAGACAGAGCAACAGTTACAGTCCTCTTTTATCCCTTCCTTGACCATGTGACTAAAAACCAAATGTGAGACATTCAAACTGACCAATCAGCAGATTATAACTTCACCCACTGGGCAAAAGGTGTGACAATTAGCAGACCCCCGGTGTATACACATGTTGGCCTACAGGCATTGATCACTATCAGCACCTCTGTGCCTTCAGGAATTCCAAATGGCCCTTTTGTTACTGAAGATAGGTTTGGGACAGGAAAGCAGAAATCTTTGATAATTTTTGACCTTACAACT
>NW_015505472.1:288727-292001 GCF_001515645.1 Sinocyclocheilus grahami
GTGTTAGAACGAACCGTTTTAGGTAGGCGTGGTTGACTCTTAACTTTTATAAAGAATATCTCTTTGGATTTGAGACTTTAGTCTTTGCAACTTTACAGATCTTCTTTATGCACCAAGAGCTTGTAACACTTCAAAGAGAAAGAAAAAATTTAAATTGCATCATATGACCCCTTTTTAATGGAAATTTTGCAGAGCTACTAAAAGCACTCTGAATTGAAGGAAGCTGAAGATATCCACCTTGTCATCCTGGTTCCGGTAGTAGTAGAAGACTTTCCCAATCAAAGCACACCACACAAGCTTTGAATGACCATGTTTCACCTGTAAAGTAAAATGAAAGTCATCATCAGAAATATGGAGAGAGAAAGAAAAAGCAAAACAAGATCTTAATACCAGGTGTAAGCAGGCTCAATATATTCATCACTTCACTGTTTTATACATGTCAAAACTCTTACTGTTATGATATGAAAATAGATTTAGTGACATGCTAGATTAGATGTAGTTCAAATACTGTAGATTTGACTAGATAAATTATTAGAATTTTTAGTGTTAGTTTGTGGCTATCATCAGAAGCTAATACCTATTTAAGAGTAAAACTAAAAACCAAATTGAATATTCATTGGGCTAAGTGATCTTTCCTGTGAGCTCTTACTTTAGTTAGCCAGCCTCGCACCGTGGCCTTAGCTTCTTTATCCATGGAAATTGGTCCACTGGCCTGGACCTTGAGAACATTCTGGAGAACTTTGATCCAGTCCTCCAGGATATTTGGGGAGTCTGCAGCCAAGTAAAAGGTCTTCTTCTCTGTAATTAACTAGAAACAACACACAAATGAGGAAAAACATGGACAGAGATTTAGCCAACAAAACTGGTTAATCATACTATGACTAGGATGGCAGTGATATTAAAATTCTGTCTGATTCCGATAAATTGCAGATATTAACATTTACATTTTGAGATTTTTTTGTCTAAATAAAAACAAAAACAAACAAATAAATACATACATACATACATACATATATAAATGAAGAGGCTCATAACTGATATACTCTTAAAACTTAATAGACCAAAAAACACAAAATCATTTCTACCATAATGGAATGCCCAGTAGAATATATTCCAAGTCGATTAACAACAGTAAAACAGATGGCCCATAATAAATTCAACAACACTTTTTATGATTATGATATTAAATAAAATACAAAAAACGAATAGGTCTGTCTGTCTGCCTGTCCATAACTATGCAATCTAAATATTTGACTATTAAGTGAACAGAAAATTTCACATTATATGTGAAGATTATAAATCAGTTCGGCCATGACGGAATGTCATGTGGTAACAGTAAAACACATCCAGATGACCTACAATAAATTCTGCAAGACATTTTATGATTATGATATTCAATTCCTCCCGAACTGTGATTACACTGATTCAAGATTGATAAAATTATACATAATTCCCCATTATTATTATTATTACGCCTTTGAAAACCCAATAATGACAGCACTTAAGAGCTGAAAATCCCCTCAAAACGCAAGCGAAACTCATGTGATCCTCATATCAGGCTGTTTCTGAAAGCCTGAGGCTGACAGATTTGTTAAAAGCTGTTTAGGTGTATCAGCGTGTGTCTCTCACCTGGAATGTCTGAGCTCCCTCTCCGCGGGCTATATGACACGAAGAGTTCAGCTCCATTTGTCCCTGAGGTTTCCGGATCATGTCACTCTGAGAGCAGAACAAAGGCATACATCATCGGTGCTGTATCTCTAAACTTCCTTCCCTCACACCGTCTCTCAAATACCACCACAGAGTTGTGGAAAAGTCTACTCACCGGTGACTTATAGTACAAGATCTCCCCGTTCCTCAGAATGAACCAGCGCCTCTTCCAAGCTTTCACCTGACTGCCCATTTTCAGCAAGTAACCCGTCTTTTCTAGAGTCTCCTATATTGAAAGACACATACAAAGCCTTTAAACATGGACAATCTGTATTCTAACTCTATCCTTCTAACATGAATTGGATTGAGGTGAACGGGAATGCTAACTGATAGCTGTCTCCAGTATTACAGATAAGACGATGACCCGGGTAGAACAGATGCTTGCGGGCTCCGGCATTGCCCTCCAAGCAGCTACGCACAACATCAGCGCTGGTGGGCAAAGGGTACTCGGCAGCGGGTTAGGCGGTGTTACAGGCGTACCAAGCCGACCTGCTGAAAGAGCTAGATGAGGGTGAGCAGGTAAAATCCGAGGATATTACCGAGCTGAGGAGAACCGCTGATTTGTCTCTCCGCGCCACTAAAGAGACCGCCCGTGCCATTGGCAGGTCTATGGCAGCTATGGTGGCAGCGGAGAGGATTTATGGCTGACCTTGTCAGATATGAAAGAGAGAGACAAGGTCTGCCTAATGGACGCCCCGCTTGCGCCTTCTGGCCTGTTTGGCGACATCGTCAATTCGGTTGTTGACAGGTACCAGGAGGCCCGTAAACAGGCGGCGGCATTCCAGCGGTTTCTCCCTCGCCGCTCTCTAGCTCTAGGGGCTGCTGGGCGAGAGCAGCCCCCTCCGGGTACCGGCTCCTCATACCGGGACGCACAGAGACAGAGCGTGGCCTAACATACTCCCCGTGTATGTTAACATACTACCCCGTGTCGAGACAGTGGGGCGAGGCGACGCTCTAGGTCTGGGGCCTCGAAGTCTAAGCCGGATCTGCGGACCGTACTTAAGACTAAGAGGTGCTCTGCCAAAAAGTCCAAAAAGTCGCTACTGGCCCAGGACTAATGAGGGCAGTCCCCTCTGGGGTGCAGCGGGTTACACCGCAATACACGGTGTCCGTCTCGCCTCAGTGCCCTCAGGAGATCGGTCTGCTAACCCGGCCGGAGTTACAGGGCGCAGCGGTCTCCCGCGAGCATCACTCTCATTCACCGCCCGGCAAAGTAGCGGTGCTAAGAGACTCGCCACCTCCGCGGAAGTCTCTAGAGCAGCAGGTTCGGTTGTTCCCTGCCGGTTCGCCGTTACAGGGCACTGAGCTGCCTGCTCGCATTACACCAGAGATCAGTCTCGAGAGACTGATTCCCTTAGTAGACTTTTTGGCAGCGTGGAAACTACTGCCAAATGTGTCTCAGTGGGTCCTGCACACTGTAGAGAGGGGCTACAGAATCCAGTTTTGTTCTCCTCTGCTTCGTTTCAACGGGATTATGCCAACGCTGGTGGGCCCCGAGCAGGCTCTGGTCATGGAACAAGAAGTAGTCACTCTTTTGAGGAAGGAGGCCATCGAGGTGGTCCCTCCT
>NW_015505472.1:292489-305942 GCF_001515645.1 Sinocyclocheilus grahami
CTTCCCACTCACAGGAAGTTCCTGAGGTTTGCTTTCGGGGGCAAAGCGTACCAATATCGTGTTATTCCTTTCGGCCTTGCCAGGGCATCCACATAATAAAACTATATCGACGATTGGTTGATTTTAGCTCAGTCAGAGCAGATGGTGGTTCGACATCGAGATGTCGTTCTCGCCCACATGAGAGAGCTGGGTTTAAGACTAAACGCCAAGAAGAGTGTGCTTTCTCCATTACAGAGGACCACTTACTTAGGCGTGGTGTGGGATTCGACCACGATGCAGGCACGTATGTCCCCTGCTCGGATAGCGTCGATCCTTACCGCAGTCGCGAGAGTCAGAGAAGGCCGGTCATTCACTGTCAAGCAGTTTCAGAGAATGCTGGGTCTGATGGCAGCTGCGTCCAACGTGATACCTATTGGCCTGCTGTACATGAGGCCCCTACAGTGGTGGCTCAAGAGCAGGGGGTTCTCCCCGAGGGGAAACCCGCTTCGCATGTTCAAGGTCATGCAGCGATGCC
Organism: Sinocyclocheilus grahami; assembly: GCF_001515645.1. NCBI lineage: Eukaryota > Metazoa > Chordata > Actinopteri > Cypriniformes > Cyprinidae > Sinocyclocheilus > Sinocyclocheilus grahami. The sequence continues at coordinate 293,004 of NW_015505472.1, forward strand.
TACGTGCCTTGGACATGTGGAGGAAACCTTGGTTCTTGCCTCAGGGCCCGGTGCTGGGAGCTCCTTGTCGCCGCGTAACGCTAGCGACGGACACGTCCCTCACCAGTTGGGGAGCGGTCATGAGTGGCCACCCTGCCCGCAGTCTGTGGAGTGGTCGCCATCTCACATGGCACATCAACTGTCTGGAGATGCTGGCCGTGCTTCATGCACTAAGATACTTCCTCCCAGACCTAAGAGGTCACCATGTGTTGTGCGCACCGACAACAAAACGGTGGTCTCTTACATCAACCACCAGGGAGGTCTACTCCACTGGGGCTGGATGCCATGGTACAAACGTGGCCGAGGCTTCGTCTGTATGCCTTTCCCCCGATCGCTCTGCTCCCGGGAGTTCTGGAGAGAGTGCGCCGGGCCGGGGTCCGTCTTCTGCTAGTAGCCCCGTTTTGGCCAGGCCGAGTATGGTTCTCGGACCTGATTTCTCTCCTCGACGGCGCTCCACGGGAGATTCCCGCCAGGACAGATCTCCTCTCACAGGCGGAGGGTACGATCATCCACCCCCGCCACGAGCTGTGGAAGTTGTGGGGATGGCCCCTGAAGGGGCACAACTCATAGCTTCCGGTCTCTCAATCGAGGTTGTTGAGACCATTCTCCAATCCAGAGCTCCCTCAATGAGGAAACTGTACACCTTGAAGTGGAAACTTTTCACTTCTTGGTGCGAATACTGCCAGCTCGACCCAGTTAACTGCCCGGTTGGTACAGTGCTGGAGTTCTTGCAGGCCCGTTTCTCCGCAGGGTTGACCCACTCCACCCTGAATGTTTATGTGGCGGCTATTGTGGCCTACAACGCCCCTCTTGGTGGCCAGTCAGTGGGCAGACACCCCCTAGTTACACGTTTCCTCTGCGGTGCACTGAGGCTGAGGCCTCTGGTACAATCTCGGGTCCCCACATGGGACCTGGCTGTGGTGCTAGAGGCTCTCTGTAGGCCTCCCTTCGAGCCTATTGAGGAGATCTCTGATCGCCACCTTACTATCAAAACTATCAAATCCTTCTGGCGATATCTTCTCTCAAGAGAGTTGGGGATCTGCAGGCCCTTTCAGTGGCCCCGTCTTATCTTGACTTTGCGCCCGGTCTGGCCAAAGCGTTTCTGTTCCCTCGAGCGGGTTATGTTCCTAAGGTCCCCTCCTCTACACTACGGCCTGTCGTACTCGAGGCCTTCCGTCCTCCTCCCTTCGGGGATCCAGACCAGCAGAAGCTAAACTGTATGTGTCCAGTGCGAGCATTGGACGCATACGTCCACAGAGCTGTCTTGTGGAGAAGGGCGGACCAACTGCTTGTATGCAATGGTCCCCCTAAGAGAGGTCTTCCTGCTACGAAACAGACCCTCAGTCGGTGGATAACAGATGCTATTTCTATTTCTTATGAGTCCTCTGATCTCCCTTCGCCTCTTGGGGTCAAGGCTCACTCTACGAGAAGTGTGGCGGTCTCTAAGGCCTTCTTGGCAGGTGTCTCAATGCAGGACATCTGCGACGCTGCAGGATGGTCCAGACATGCGAGCCACTCCTGGCTCCTCTGTTCTCGCGCCTTAGCAGTGCACGCTTCCACACTAGGCGAGTTTTGAAAGTCTGGTGGTGTGGGCATTCTCGTTTCCTTTGCGTCCTCCGATGCAGCTCGAGTTCCTGAAGAGGAACGTCTCAGGTTATGTATGTAACCATGGTTCCTCGAGGGAACGAGACGCTGCGTCTTGGGGCCATACTTTTGGCATCTCTGCCAGCGCTTGCTTCATTCCTGGAAGCTGACGCTGGTCTCACCGCACGTGCTTTTATAGCTTCCTGGTCATTACATCACCCGCCCGTGATGTCTCGCCCATCTATTGGTCTGATTACACACGAGGTTCAGAGCCAGTCACGCTGAAGGGCGTTCCCTTAGCGTCCTCCGACGCAGCGTCTCGTTCCCTCGAGGAACCATGGTTACATACGTAACCTGAGACGTTTTTCTATAACAAACTATAAAATATTTTTTATAAAAAGTTAATGCCCTGGCAGTGGCAAATAGCTTTGGTTTTATATTTAATTTGATTACATTAATGTTAGTTGTAATAAGTTGAGATTTACAATAAATATTTTAACTGCTGCTATGTAAAAGGAATACTACTGTAAAAAGCACCTTATTTGTTTAAAGTGTTTGCAAACCAAATGTTATTGCATTTGTATTCATATAGCATTAGTTTTAAATGAAAAAATATGTTACTTTTGAATTCATTAGTGAATTTTGTGCATAACAATGCAATTAATCGCAGAAAATCATGTGATTAATCACGATTAAAAAATGTAATCATTGCCCAGCACTAGTATTTACCAATGTTGCTGTTTTTCTCCGTATTTTAATCAATTAAATGCAGCCTTTGTGAGCACAAGGAATTTCTTTAAAAAACATCTTACAGACCCTACATTTTTGAATGATAATGTAGATGAGAAGACAAATATAGAGGTGGCTCAAATGAGGAGCTCAGAGACGTACCGGTCCGACACTCTCGCATGAGTAAGACGAGGTGCGTTGCACCTTGTGCTCAGGCTCTGAGCAGTCACTCTCCAGTGAATATGCATCCGGAGGAATGGCATAGTCACTCTCTGAACTGATGGAGGACATAGACACACCTGCGGGACAAAAGACATGTCCAAGAGATGAACCTGGATCTTTGAGAATTTCAACTGTTTTTTTTTTATTTTTAAAAACAATATTTACACACTTAAATTACAGTTAAATAAACTAGTTAATTACATAAAATGGTTAAAAAAAAGTGAAATAAAAAGACACTGAAAGCCCTAGAGTAGTGTAGCGAATCAGCTCATGGGGAAATATGAATAATTAACCATAACTAGTTATAATTAACTATTCATATTTGGCTGCCTGGAGTACTGCCCTTCTTATCTGGCACCAGTGTGGATGTGTGCAGGCTGGCCAATGAGCTGCTGTCGTCTTCTGACCCAGAGTCATCATCTGGCAGAGGGACACTGCTGATCTGAGTTGCTTTCTGAAAGGGCAGAAGCACATTGTAGCAAGGATGAGAAAGACAAGTACATTTTGTATTACTTTAAAGACTTCTCTCAGTCCTTGATATGTAAAACAACAAGTTAGCTTGACACTTGCAAGCTAAGAATTAGTTAAGTCTCATATTGTTGATGTAATCTTACCCCTTTAAGTGTGGAGTACACAGGCACACTGATGTTCTTATAAATGAGGTGAGTGAAGGGGCCAGTTGTTGAGTGCTGAGTTTGGGTGGATACTGGAGAAACAAAGGAACAACACATGGGCTCTTACATAAACTCTGCAAAGTTGTAAAAATTCATAGGGCCTGGGTAGGCACTTCAATATAATTTCATAAGCCCATTCCATTTACAGGATTAATTCCTTTTTTACCCATTCAAACGTTCAGGGTCTGTAAAATTTAAATGTTTTTTAAATTAGTCTGCACTTACTCGATCAAAAATACAGGGTAAACGTCTCAGGTTACGTATGTAACCATGGTTCCTCGAAGGAACGAGACGCTGCGTCGGAAGACGCTTAGGGAATGCCCTTCAGCGTGACCGGCTCTGAACCTCATGTGTAATCAGACCAATAGATGGGCGAGACGTCACGGGCGGGTGATGTAGTGACCAGGAAGCTATAAAAGCATGTGCGGTGAGACCAGCGTCAGCTTCTAGGAATGAAGCAAGCGCTGGCAGAGATGCCGAAAGTATGGCTCTGAGACGCAGTGTCTCGTTCCTTCGAGGAACCATGGTTACATACATAACCTGAGACGTTCCTCTTCAGGAACTTGAGCTGCATCGGAAGATGCTTAGGGAACGAGAATGCCCATGCCTCCAGACTTTCCAATCTCGCCTAGTGTGGAAGCGTGCACAGCTAAGGCGCGAGAACAGAGGAGCCAGGAGTGGCTCGCATGTCTAGGTCATAGAACCTGACGAACCACACTTCTATTAGAGTGAGCCTTGACCCCAAGAGGCAAAGGGAGATCAAAAGACTGATAGGAAATAGAAATGGCATCTACTATCCACCGCAGCTCTGTGGATGTATGCGTCCAGTGCTTGCACTGGACACATACAGTTAAGCTTCTGCTGGTCTGGATCCCCTAAGGGACGAGGACTGAGGGCCTGGAGCACGACAGGCCGTGGTGTAGAGGAGGGGACCTTAGGAACATACCCCGCTCGAGGGAACAGAAACGCTTTGGCCAGACCGGGCACAAAGTCTTGATAAGACGGGGCCACTGAAAGGGCCTGCAAATCCCCAACTCTCTTGAGAGAAGATATCGCCAGAGGAAGGTAGTTTTGATAGTAAGGTGGCGATCCGAGATCTCCTCAATAGGCTCGAAGGGAGGCCTACAGAGAGCCTCTAGCACCACAGCCAGGTCCCACGTGGGGACCCGAGATCGTACCGGAGGCCTCAGTGCACCGCGGAGGAAACGTGTAACTAGGGGGTGTCTGCCCACTAACTGGCCACCAAGATGGCCGTGGTAGGCCGCAATAGCCACCACGTAGACCTTCAGGGTGGAGTGGGTCAACCCTGCGGAGAAACAGGCCTGCAAGAACTCCAGCACTGTACCAACCGGGCAGTTAACTGGGTCGAGCTGGCGGTCTCCGCACCAACAAGTGAAAAACCTCCACTTCGAGGCGTACGGTTTCCTCGTTGAAGGAGCTCTGGATTGGAGAATGGTCTCAACAACCTCGGTTGAGAGACCGGAAGCTATGAGTTGTGCCCCACCAGGGGCCACACCCACAACTTCCACAGCTCCGGGCGGGGGTGCATGATCGTACCCTCCGCCTGTGAGAGGAGATCTCTCCTGACAGGAATCTCCCATGGAGCGCCGTCGAGGAGAGAAATCAGGTCCGAGAACCATACTCTGCCCGGCCAGAACGGGGCTACTAGCAGAAGATGGACCCCGTCCCGGTGCACTCTCTCCAGAACTCCCGGGAGCAGAGCGATCGGGGGAAAGGCGTGGCATCCAGCCCCAGTGAAGCTGGATGACTCAGAGAGAACCAGAGGGGACAGTGCGATGTCCTATGAGTCGCAAACAGGTACACCTGGGCCTGGCCAAAAACTCTCCATATCTGCTTCACCACCCTGGGGTGAAGCATTGATTCCCCGGGCCTCGGCCCACGGTTCAAATGACGTAGATCTAAAATGGGACACAACCCCACCATCCCTCTTCGGAACTATGAAGTACCGGCTGTAGAACCCGGACTGCCTCGCATGAGGAGTGACCACCTCGATGGCCTCCTTCATCAAAAGAGTAACTACTTCTTGTTCCATGACCAGAGCCTGCTTGCGGCCCACCAGCGTGGGCGTAATTCCGTTGAAACAAGGCGGGGGAGAACCAAACTGGATTCTGTAGCCTCTCTCTACAGTGTGCAGGACCCACTAAGACACATTTGGCAGTAGTTTCCACGCTGCCAAAAAGTCTACTAAGGGAATCAGTGTAATGCGAGCAGCCAGCTCGGTGCCCTGTAACCTGCTGCTCTAAAGACCTCCGCGGAGGTGGCGAGCCTCTTAGCCCCGCTACGTTGCCGGGCGGTGACTGAGAGTGGCGCTCGCGGGAGACCGCTGTGCCCTGTAACTCCGGCAGGGTTAGCAGCCGATCTCCTGAGGGCACTGAGGCGAGACGGACACCGTGTAATGTGGTGTAACCCGCTGCACCCCAGAGGGGACTGCCCTCATAAGTCCTGTGCCAGTGGCGTCAGGACCTTCTTCGGAACTATGAAGTACCGGATGTAGAACCCAGACTGCCTCGCATGAGGAGGGACCACCTCGAAGGCCTCCTTCCTCAAAAGAATGACTACTTCTTGTTCCATGACCAGAGCCTGCTCGTGGCCCACCAGCGTGGGCCAAATCCCGTTGAAACGAGGCGGAGGAGAACCAAACTGGATTCTGTAGCCCCTCTCTACAGTGTGCAGGACACATTTGGCAGTAGTTTCCACGCTGCCAAAAAGTCTACTAAGGGAATCAGTCTCTCGAGACTGATCTCTGGTGTAATGCGAGCAGCCAGCTCGGTGCCCTGTAATGGCGAACCGGCAGGGAACAACCGAACCTGCTGCTCTAGAGACTTCCACGGAGGTGGCGAGCCTCTTAGCACCACTACGTTGCCGGGCGGTAACTGAGAGTGGCGCTCGCGGGAGACCCGCAAAAACCCCCACAAAAAATAAATAAATAACAGAGAGAGAATAATAATAATAACAGTTATTCTCTCTATGCTATTTTTCAATGTTTCAAGTGATGCTGGTGCTTTTTTCCCTGTAGGTTTTTTAAAATTAAATAAGCATTAATTTTTCATAATGTTTAGTGAAATTATGTGGTACTCTGAGGTGAGATGGGGATCGGGAAATGGGGGAGGAGCCAGATTTTTTTATAGGTTTAAAGGGTGGTGTGACTAAAAAAGTTTGAGAACCACTGGTCTAAAGTTAACAGGCAGTGCAAGTGCAAGAGATAAAAGTGCAGTCCACATGTTTACATATGTTTATTACAGTGACTTTGAATTACATAAAGTAGTGTGGTAAAGCAACAGATTTGTTTTTATATTTCTGCAATCTACTTTAGTTTGTGTGATTTGTTACTGACTTTCATATTAATGTTTACACCAGGCTTATTTGTCAGTGCTTTATGTAGTCATAATTATTACACACTTACACGGTAACATATAGGCCTGGCCTACAGAAAAGAACATTAATGTTTAATCAATCTAATATTGTGTTGTTCATACTATACAATGATTTATAGCTTGTCTTTGTTGAATAATACAGAACATAAAGAGCTTTAAAAAATAATTGCATTTTAAATCGCAATCGCAATATTGGTAAAATAAACGCAATTCGATTATTTTCCAAAAGCGTTCAGCCCTACTGCTGACCGCCTCAACCTCCTCAGAGGAAGAGAGGTAAACACGTGCTCTCACTCGAGAAAATTTATTTATTTATTTTTTCCCCAAGTGCCCCTGTGTATCTAACTTCTCATAGTCAGAAAAATACTTCATTTTATTCCTCAGAATTAAATGCAGTCAACAACCAGAGGGGTAAATACGGTCTGGTGAGTAAGATTCACATCGAAATCGAATGATGTAATATACGTGTTGCCTCGGCAGCGCACGAGCGACTCAGTCACACCAACAACATCAATCTCTTCAGAAAAAGATGGCCGCATCAGCAAGCTCTCACTCAGAGGGGGAAGAACCGCAGTGTGGGCTTCCAGCCTCGAGAACGAGCTCTAGATCTAGGGAACACGGGTGGAGATAGGACGAGCCGTCTCCAACCCGTCCACCAGATCATATGCGATTCCCACGAACTCAGTCGCCGCCGTGCCTCAGCAGCAGCGGGACTGCAATCGCAAGATCACAGGCACGGACACACTCCTCGGAGAGCGAGCGCTTAACAGCGGGCTTCTTTTTTTCTTTCTTTCTCGAGAGCCGACTGCACAAGCTCCACTCTCCATTGATGCTGTTCATTATAAGACTCACAAACAGATATCAGACTGACACACACACACAGAGCGCTTGCTGAATGACAGAAAGCTGACGCTGGTCTCACCACACGTGCTTTTATAGCTTCCTGGTCACTACGTCACCCGCCCGTGATGTCTCGCCCATCTATTGGTCTGATTACACATGAGGTTCAGAGCCGGTCACGCTGAAGGGCGTTCCCTAAGCGTCTTCCGACGCAGCTCGAGTTCCTGAAGAGGAACTATTATTACATTTTAAAATAACTGTTTTCTATTATTCAAAATGCAATTTATTCCTGTGATAACAAAGCTGAATTCTCAGCAGCCATTACTCCAGTCTTCAGTGTTACATGATCCTTGAAAAATCATTCTAATATGCTGGTTTTCTTTAATCCTAATATGCCGATTTCTTGTTATTATCAATGTTGAAAAGAATTTATTCGAAACAGAAATCCTGCTAAATTTTAAAATGTCTTTACTGTTAATTTTAATTAATTTAATGCATCCTTGCAGAATAAAAAAAATTTATTCATTGAAAAAAAAAAAAATCTTACTGACCCTTACTGACTTGCTGTCCGATGAATTTCCAGTAATTGTCCTGCTGATTATAATTACTTAAGGAGGCATTATAAAAGTAAGTTGCGTGAACTGCCAGCAAGTTGCTGGTGACGGACATATACTGAGTGATCTGTGATTGTTACTGATTGGTTGACTGACCTCTCCCAATAGTCTTGGCGTATTCATTGAAAAAAAAAAAAATCTTACTGACCCTTACTGACTTGCTGTCCGATGAATTTCCAGTAATTGTCCTGCTGATTATAATTACTTAAGGAGGCATTATAAAAGTAAGTTGCGTGAACTGCCAGCAAGTTGCTGGTGACGGACATATACTGAGTGATCCGTGATTGTTACTGATTGGTTGACTGACCTCTCCCAATAGTCTTGGCTCCAAGACAGGCCTCTGAGACTCTCATTCCTGACTTAGCTACCGCATAAATCCGGCTCTCCTGAAAAACACACACAGAAACATGAAAACAGTGATGTTTATTTATCATACAAAATTTGCCAATGTAGTGCTAGGGTGATGTGGGTGGTTGCCAGGGTGTTGCTGAGTGGTTGCTAAATATTTCGAATGGTTTTCTGAGTGTTCTTTTATGTGTTGCTATGCAGTCAGGTGGTTGCTTGCTAGCCCAAATCAAAAGAGCCCCATAAACTCACCCTAAGCATTCTGGGTAGGGCTGCACTACTGCTGAGTAACTACTAATCTGTTTGGAACTAACACTTAATGGTACTTGATTTGATTGCACCATTAGTTCATCACTAATAAAGTAATATATGTTATAAAGTCTCTTCTGCTGACCAAGTAATATTGTAGTTACAAGTACAGTAATTCTGTGAAATATTATTACAATTTTAAATTACTGTTTTCCATTTAATATCATGTAATGCAATTTATTCCTGTGATGGCAAAGCTTTTTTTCAGCAGCCATTACTCCAGTCTTCAGTGTCACATGATGCTTCAGAAATTATTCTAATATGCTGATTTGGAGTTCAAGAAACATTTCTTATTATCCTCAATGTTGAAAACAGTTATGCTGCTTAATCTTTTAGTGAAAACCATGATGATTTTTATGATGTAAGTTTAGAAGAACAAGATTTATTTGAAATAGAAATCTTTAGTAACATTCTAAATGTATTCAATCAATTTGCATTGCAATCAGTTTAACACGCCCTTGCTAAATAAAAGTATTAATTTTACTTAATTATATTACTAACCACCAACTTTTAAATGATAGTGTATAGTCCAAACAGCATACTAAAATATGTAATACTAAATATTGTATTAAATATTTGACTTAAAACAGTCATGAGTAATAAATAAATACTAAAACAACAAACTGGAAGTGATATATTTTAAGTTATATTTTTGTGGTGATTTATTTTGTGTATACATTTTAACTAAGTTTAATAATGCTAAAAAAAAAGTAGAAATGCACCAGCTGCTCATTTACATTACAATCGGCACTTGTACCAACTTGATAACTTGTGATAGCAGATCTGTCCTCAACAAGTCACACAATTTGAGGCACAAGCCATAGTATTCTTTCCTGTCTTACCCAAGAGGGAAATCGGTGCAGAGGTGGTGTAGGTGGTTTAAGAGATTCTGGGTCCATCATCTCAAACTCCTTGGCCAACCCTTTAAATAATCCTCCATCAGTGGGCTGGGTTTCCATCTCTGACGCCTCCACCACACCCTCCATGCTTTCTGGAGGCCCTTCATCAATGTCCGTCTCCTCTAGCCCATGTGTGGAAACTGTCCCGGGGACCAGACTGTGGCAGGATGGAGAGGTGCAGTTTCCGATATCAATACTTACGTTGATCTGATGAAGGCGCTCTATGCCGGGCTGTGGCTGACTGTGGTGTTTCTTCACAAGCTGGATGCTGTCACGAGGGGTTAGAGGGGTGCGAACTTTGGGCAGGGTCATGCTGGTGCCCAAGGGTAAAGGCAGAGGGAAGGGGCATGACAGCGGGAGGCGTACTAATGGGGGTGAGAGGGACACAAGAGGAGGGCTCGTCGGAGTGGGGGTAGGCGTGTCAAAGCCACCCGGACCAGGCGTCTCATATGCTGAGGAGGACGAGCAAGAGGATGAGGAAGAAGAGCGAAGGCGCTGGGAACGAAATTTGCTGTTGAGTTCATCAGAAGAGTGATCTCTGTCCGAGGCTCCTCCCAATGCTCTCTCGTGCGTCACTCCAAAAGAAGGCTCCGCCCCCTCTGCGCTTTCCTTTACCGAGGTTGTGGTGTCAACGCCATCTTGACTAGACTTATGAGAGTCTCCTTTGTCTTGTAATGTGGGAAGTAAAGATGCACTATGAAAAGCGGAATCACAACCCTCCATGATTTTCCTTTTGCTATCTGCAATTTGCAACAGATATAAACACATATGTGAAACATCCAAAAAGTGTACTTAAAAGCTGAACAATTTTTTTAAATGATTTAATATTTTATTATTATATGTTTTAGTGATGCCCCAAAATTTAGGCAATTGAAAATATTGGGCCGAAAAAGAAAAGACACGAAAAAAATGCACTTTTGGTTTCAGAAAAAATAATTCTGGCAGGCCAAAATCATCAATGGAAACAGTGATGTTTAATAAGTGCACAATAAACTACAACAAGTAAACATGTCAGCAGTGTAGATGCACGTCACAATGACCAAAAATGATGCTACAGTAGCAATGTGTAAAATTTGTTCAGCTAAAATATCAAGAGGCAGCTTTCAATAATAATGCTGGTGCATCACTAATATGTTTTGTTCATTCTAACATTATTTAACAATTATTTTGATCAAAATCTTGATGTACCATGTGAATACTAATAACACAGTTGACCTAAACCATTTATGGAAACTGCACATTTTTTTTAATAATTGGCATAGCATTGATGCTAAAACTGAGTACAATATCAAAATAACAATACAAATCATAAAAGAGGAGAAGAAAGAAGAGAAATCTTAAATGTACAGTATCAAAAACTGGTTAAAGCTGAAGGCAGGAAATGGCCGCTACAATAAACCATATCTGACTTAATAAGTGGACTTTAAAACAATACAAAATGTAAAATTAAGTCACTTTAAAGCTGCAGTCCGTAAGTTTTGCCTCTTTGTCGCCATCTCTGTTTGAAAACCTGGAATTGCAGTTACTTGCGGAATTATCTTCCTTGCCTGGGTTGTACTCTATTATTATGTATCTAATGTTTTGAGGAGTATTTGTGGCATTCAGTCACTGCACCGGTGTGAATCCTATACTTAGTAATCACAGATTCTAGCCTACATCTTGGAATATATGACCCAAATAAGAATTTTCACCGGATATTGTCATCTGAGTAAGTAAGTAACAAGTCTGCCACGTTTGTTCTGACCAACTGAGGAAAAAAGCATTACAATAAATCGTGCTACCAATGGTGATTTAATCTAACGATTGATTAGCTCATTTCACATCAAACCGTGCAAATTATTATTATTGTTATACTTTATTCTCAGATTATTAATATTAACAATATCAGCATTGCGTGACTATGAGTATAGTGTGTGTGTAGATTTACATTTCTGTACAGTCTAATCTCTAATTGTCATGCCATTCGAATTTCATACAATGAAATAATTTTAACCCAAAAAGCAAACTATGCTCCCTTCGAACTGGTTGTCTTTAAAATACAAATTTTGTGTAATCCCAGGCTATCTGTAATCAGAAGCACATTTAAAACAGGAATATAATTTAATTTAATTCACGTGTTTCATAAAATTCTTTCTGGATTACAATCCACCACCAAAATTATTTTTTGACATTTAATTATTCTAGCTGCTGTGAGAAAAGGCTAACGATCTGCCACCTGCAGCATCCTCACATGCGATAGCCTAGTAGCCGGGACAACTTCTTTATGTTTACAGAAGTGACGTAATGACGCAGCGCCATGCTCAATTTTCCCGCGAAAACCTACCCCTACAACTCAAATTAGTAAACATTATTATAAGATAACCGTTGAGAATCAGGCTAAAGTAAGGCAATAGTTTTGAACACTGGCTGGTTATGTACTTGCTCAAATATTGATTTTGGATAATTTTTAACCAAAAAAAGTTACGGACTGCAGCTTTAAATAAATCAACTGTTTTACACAATAAAGCAATATTTTAAGACTGATCCATAAATAAACCTGAAAAAAAATGGAATCCGCAAAGCTCTAACAAAACTTCAAACCATGCTGAGGTAGATGATGATGATGATGATGATGTACCTCTACAGTTGGCTATGGACCCTGTCAATCTCCAGCCCTCCTCCTGGGCAGGCGGTGTCCCGGGGCAGCTGGGAGGGTGGAGTGGGCTGGAGGGGACCAGATGGGCATCCACCGCTGGAGACATGGGCCTCTCGAGAAGAGCTGACAGAAAGACAGTGAGATATATACAAACATAAGCAAAAGCAAATGGTAAAAGGAAAGAAAACAGGAACGAAACTACAGTATGTTTACTCTGAAGCTTGTCTTGCAGTATGAGGATCTGCTCGGTCTGCTTCAGGTTTGCCTTCTTCAACTGCTGGTTCTCCGTTTCCATCTACAAGACACAAAAAAGAAATGAGAAATGTAGATGACACGCTCTAATGTTTTTTTGATCCACCGTACTTCCATGTTTCAACTCACCTCTCGTAACTTAAATGTGACCCAGTCTTTGATTTTGGCAGCTTTTTCTTCAATTATCTTTGCCTCTTGAGCTCGAATGAAGTTCTGCAGATAAAGAGGGCCGTTTTGAACAACATTTCTATGAGTCCTTAAGTGAGAGTTTAATGGACACATATGACCATTTCTTCCTCACTGTGAGGACTTTTCTTTACCTGATTCTCCAGTTGTCCTTCAAGTCTCTTTATGATCATGTCTTTCTCTTGAATTTGACTAATCAGCTCTTGATAACGCCTG
>NW_015505472.1:308246-343819 GCF_001515645.1 Sinocyclocheilus grahami
ATTTTATTCCTCAGAATTAAATGCAGTCAACAACCAGAGGGGTAAATACGGTCTGGTGAGTAAGATTCACATCGAAATCGAATGATGTAATATACGTGTTGCCTCGGCAGCGCACGAGCGACTCAGTCACACCAACAACATCAATCTCTTCAGAAAAAGATGGCCGCATCAGCAAGCTCTCACTCAGAGGGGGAAGAACCGCAGTGTGGGCTTCCAGCCTCGAGAACGAGCTCTAGATCTAGGGAACACGGGTGGAGATAGGACGAGCCGTCTCCAACCCGTCCACCAGATCATATGCGATTCCCACGAACTCAGTCGCCGCCGTGCCTCAGCAGCAGCGGGACTGCAATCGCAAGATCACAGGCACGGACACACTCCTCGGAGAGCGAGCGCTTAACAGCGGGCTTCTTTTTTTCTTTCTTTCTCGAGAGCCGACTGCACAAGCTCCACTCTCCATTGATGCTGTTCATTATAAGACTCACAAACAGATATCAGACTGACACACACACACAGAGCGCTTGCTGAATGACAGAAAGCTGACGCTGGTCTCACCACACGTGCTTTTATAGCTTCCTGGTCACTACGTCACCCGCCCGTGATGTCTCGCCCATCTATTGGTCTGATTACACATGAGGTTCAGAGCCGGTCACGCTGAAGGGCGTTCCCTAAGCGTCTTCCGACGCAGCTCGAGTTCCTGAAGAGGAACTATTATTACATTTTAAAATAACTGTTTTCTATTATTCAAAATGCAATTTATTCCTGTGATAACAAAGCTGAATTCTCAGCAGCCATTACTCCAGTCTTCAGTGTTACATGATCCTTGAAAAATCATTCTAATATGCTGGTTTTCTTTAATCCTAATATGCCGATTTCTTGTTATTATCAATGTTGAAAAGAATTTATTCGAAACAGAAATCCTGCTAAATTTTAAAATGTCTTTACTGTTAATTTTAATTAATTTAATGCATCCTTGCAGAATAAAAAAAATTTATTCATTGAAAAAAAAAAAAATCTTACTGACCCTTACTGACTTGCTGTCCGATGAATTTCCAGTAATTGTCCTGCTGATTATAATTACTTAAGGAGGCATTATAAAAGTAAGTTGCGTGAACTGCCAGCAAGTTGCTGGTGACGGACATATACTGAGTGATCCGTGATTGTTACTGATTGGTTGACTGACCTCTCCCAATAGTCTTGGCTCCAAGACAGGCCTCTGAGACTCTCATTCCTGACTTAGCTACCGCATAAATCCGGCTCTCCTGAAAAACACACACAGAAACATGAAAACAGTGATGTTTATTTATCATACAAAATTTGCCAATGTAGTGCTAGGGTGATGTGGGTGGTTGCCAGGGTGTTGCTGAGTGGTTGCTAAATATTTCGAATGGTTTTCTGAGTGTTCTTTTATGTGTTGCTATGCAGTCAGGTGGTTGCTTGCTAGCCCAAATCAAAAGAGCCCCATAAACTCACCCTAAGCATTCTGGGTAGGGCTGCACTACTGCTGAGTAACTACTAATCTGTTTGGAACTAATACTTAATGGTACTTGATTTGATTGCACCATTAGTTCATCACTAATAAAGTAATATATGTTATAAAGTCTCTTCTGCTGACCAAGTAATATTGTAGTTACAAGTACAGTAATTCTGTGAAATATTATTACAATTTTAAATTACTGTTTTCCATTTAATATCATGTAATGCAATTTATTCCTGTGATGGCAAAGCTTTTTTTCAGCAGCCATTACTCCAGTCTTCAGTGTCACATGATGCTTCAGAAATTATTCTAATATGCTGATTTGGAGTTCAAGAAACATTTCTTATTATCCTCAATGTTGAAAACAGTTATGCTGCTTAATCTTTTAGTGAAAACCATGATGATTTTTATGATGTAAGTTTAGAAGAACAAGATTTATTTGAAATAGAAATCTTTAGTAACATTCTAAATGTATTCAATCAATTTGCATTGCAATCAGTTTAACACGCCCTTGCTAAATAAAAGTATTAATTTTACTTAATTATATTACTAACCACCAACTTTTAAATGATAGTGTATAGTCCAAACAGCATACTAAAATATGTAATACTAAATATTGTATTAAATATTTGACTTAAAACAGTCATGAGTAATAAATAAATACTAAAACAACAAACTGGAAGTGATATATTTTAAGTTATATTTTTGTGGTGATTTATTTTGTGTATACATTTTAACTAAGTTTAATAATGCTAAAAAAAAAGTAGAAATGCACCAGCTGCTCATTTACATTACAATCGGCACTTGTACCAACTTGATAACTTGTGATAGCAGATCTGTCCTCAACAAGTCACACAATTTGAGGCACAAGCCATAGTATTCTTTCCTGTCTTACCCAAGAGGGAAATCGGTGCAGAGGTGGTGTAGGTGGTTTAAGAGATTCTGGGTCCATCATCTCAAACTCCTTGGCCAACCCTTTAAATAATCCTCCATCAGTGGGCTGGGTTTCCATCTCTGACGCCTCCACCACACCCTCCATGCTTTCTGGAGGCCCTTCATCAATGTCCGTCTCCTCTAGCCCATGTGTGGAAACTGTCCCGGGGACCAGACTGTGGCAGGATGGAGAGGTGCAGTTTCCGATATCAATACTTACGTTGATCTGATGAAGGCGCTCTATGCCGGGCTGTGGCTGACTGTGGTGTTTCTTCACAAGCTGGATGCTGTCACGAGGGGTTAGAGGGGTGCGAACTTTGGGCAGGGTCATGCTGGTGCCCAAGGGTAAAGGCAGAGGGAAGGGGCATGACAGCGGGAGGCGTACTAATGGGGGTGAGAGGGACACAAGAGGAGGGCTCGTCGGAGTGGGGGTAGGCGTGTCGAAGCCACCCGGACCAGGTGTCTCATATGCTGAGGAGGACGAGCAAGAGGATGAGGAAGAAGAGCGAAGGCGCTGGGAACGAAATTTGCTGTTGAGTTCATCAGAAGAGTGATCTCTGTCCGAGGCTCCTCCCAATGCTCTCTCGTGCGTCACTCCAAAAGAAGGCTCCGCCCCCTCTGCGCTTTCCTTTACCGAGGTTGTGGTGTCAACGCCATCTTGACTAGACTTATGAGAGTCTCCTTTGTCTTGTAATGTGGGAAGTAAAGATGCACTATGAAAAGCGGAATCACAACCCTCCATGATTTTCCTTTTGCTATCTGCAATTTGCAACAGATATAAACACATATGTGAAACATCCAAAAAGTGTACTTAAAAGCTGAACAATTTTTTTAAATGATTTAATATTTTATTATTATATGTTTTAGTGATGCCCCAAAATTTAGGCAATTGAAAATATTGGGCCGAAAAAGAAAAGACACGAAAAAAATGCACTTTTGGTTTCAGAAAAAATAATTCTGGCAGGCCAAAATCATCAATGGAAACAGTGATGTTTAATAAGTGCACAATAAACTACAACAAGTAAACATGTCAGCAGTGTAGATGCACGTCACAATGACCAAAAATGATGCTACAGTAGCAATGTGTAAAATTTGTTCAGCTAAAATATCAAGAGGCAGCTTTCAATAATAATGCTGGTGCATCACTAATATGTTTTGTTCATTCTAACATTATTTAACAATTATTTTGATCAAAATCTTGATGTACCATGTGAATACTAATAACACAGTTGACCTAAACCATTTATGGAAACTGCACATTTTTTTTAATAATTGGCATAGCATTGATGCTAAAACTGAGTACAATATCAAAATAACAATACAAATCATAAAAGAGGAGAAGAAAGAAGAGAAATCTTAAATGTACAGTATCAAAAACTGGTTAAAGCTGAAGGCAGGAAATGGCCGCTACAATAAACCATATCTGACTTAATAAGTGGACTTTAAAACAATACAAAATGTAAAATTAAGTCACTTTAAAGCTGCAGTCCGTAAGTTTTGCCTCTTTGTCGCCATCTCTGTTTGAAAACCTGGAATTGCAGTTACTTGCGGAATTATCTTCCTTGCCTGGGTTGTACTCTATTATTATGTATCTAATGTTTTGAGGAGTATTTGTGGCATTCAGTCACTGCACCGGTGTGAATCCTATACTTAGTAATCACAGATTCTAGCCTACATCTTGGAATATATGACCCAAATAAGAATTTTCACCGGATATTGTCATCTGAGTAAGTAAGTAACAAGTCTGCCACGTTTGTTCTGACCAACTGAGGAAAAAAGCATTACAATAAATCGTGCTACCAATGGTGATTTAATCTAACGATTGATTAGCTCATTTCACATCAAACCGTGCAAATTATTATTATTGTTATACTTTATTCTCAGATTATTAATATTAACAATATCAGCATTGCGTGACTATGAGTATAGTGTGTGTGTAGATTTACATTTCTGTACAGTCTAATCTCTAATTGTCATGCCATTCGAATTTCATACAATGAAATAATTTTAACCCAAAAAGCAAACTATGCTCCCTTCGAACTGGTTGTCTTTAAAATACAAATTTTGTGTAATCCCAGGCTATCTGTAATCAGAAGCACATTTAAAACAGGAATATAATTTAATTTAATTCACGTGTTTCATAAAATTCTTTCTGGATTACAATCCACCACCAAAATTATTTTTTGACATTTAATTATTCTAGCTGCTGTGAGAAAAGGCTAACGATCTGCCACCTGCAGCATCCTCACATGCGATAGCCTAGTAGCCGGGACAACTTCTTTATGTTTACAGAAGTGACGTAATGACGCAGCGCCATGCTCAATTTTCCCGCGAAAACCTACCCCTACAACTCAAATTAGTAAACATTATTATAAGATAACCGTTGAGAATCAGGCTAAAGTAAGGCAATAGTTTTGAACACTGGCTGGTTATGTACTTGCTCAAATATTGATTTTGGATAATTTTTAACCAAAAAAAGTTACGGACTGCAGCTTTAAATAAATCAACTGTTTTACACAATAAAGCAATATTTTAAGACTGATCCATAAATAAACCTGAAAAAAAATGGAATCCGCAAAGCTCTAACAAAACTTCAAACCATGCTGAGGTAGATGATGATGATGATGATGATGTACCTCTACAGTTGGCTATGGACCCTGTCAATCTCCAGCCCTCCTCCTGGGCAGGCGGTGTCCCGGGGCAGCTGGGAGGGTGGAGTGGGCTGGAGGGGACCAGATGGGCATCCACCGCTGGAGACATGGGCCTCTCGAGAAGAGCTGACAGAAAGACAGTGAGATATATACAAACATAAGCAAAAGCAAATGGTAAAAGGAAAGAAAACAGGAACGAAACTACAGTATGTTTACTCTGAAGCTTGTCTTGCAGTATGAGGATCTGCTCGGTCTGCTTCAGGTTTGCCTTCTTCAACTGCTGGTTCTCCGTTTCCATCTACAAGACACAAAAAAGAAATGAGAAATGTAGATGACACGCTCTAATGTTTTTTTGATCCACCGTACTTCCATGTTTCAACTCACCTCTCGTAACTTAAATGTGACCCAGTCTTTGATTTTGGCAGCTTTTTCTTCAATTATCTTTGCCTCTTGAGCTCGAATGAAGTTCTGCAGATAAAGAGGGCCGTTTTGAACAACATTTCTATGAGTCCTTAAGTGAGAGTTTAATGGACACATATGACCATTTCTTCCTCACTGTGAGGACTTTTCTTTACCTGATTCTCCAGTTGTCCTTCAAGTCTCTTTATGATCATGTCTTTCTCTTGAATTTGACTAATCAGCTCTTGATAACGCCTGTACAATGAGTTTTCCGATTCACTGGGCTGCGTAATTGCAGACTTCAGTTTCTCCTCCATAATGTGGACCTATAATGGTAATCTTGATTAAGTCCTCAAGATAAATGTGGTTTATATAATTTTTTTAAATAAAAAACAGCTAATTCTCAAGAAAGAGTTGCCATTTGTGCTCACAATTCTTATTACTTACAGTTGTGGTCAAGATTTGGTGGTCAAAAATTGCATAGTTTTTTCCTTCTGGAGCATCAGTGAATGGTTGAACTTTTTGTAATAGTTGCGTATGAGTCCCTCAGTTGTCCTCAGTGTGAAAAGATGGGATTTCAAGATCATACACTCTTAAAAATAAAGGTGCTTCACGATGCCATAGAAGAACCTTTTTGTCTAAATGGTTCCATAAAGAACCTTTAATATCTGAAGAACCTTTCTGTTTCACAAAAGGTTCTTTGTGGCGAAAGAAGGTTCTTCAGATTATAAAAAGGTTAGAAAGAGATGGTTCTTTAAAGAACCTTTGACTGAATGGTTCTTTGTGGAACCAAAAATTGTTCTTCTATGGCATCGCTTGAAGAACCTTTTGAAGCACCTTTATTTTTAAGAGTGTAGGGTCATTGTTGGAAAGGGTTCAAATACACAAAAGATGCTGGAAAACCAAAGAATTTGTGGGACCTGAAGGTTTTCTGAAGATTAGGCAGTTTAACTGTTCAGGACAAACAAGGGACTCATGAACAACTATCACAAAAAACAAAACAAAAAACAGCTGTGGATCATCCAGGGAACAGCACAGTACTAAGAATCAAGCTTATGTAAACTTTTGAACAGTCATTTTTATAGTCAACTATTTTCTCTTTTGGAGTATATGTAAACATATTTTATGCAAAATATCTTATTCAGGTCAGTACTAAATAAAAAATAACATGCATTTTGTATGATCCCTCTTATTTTGGTAAAATAATTAACATTTTGCAGATACTGTAAAGTGTATGTAAAATTTTGACCACAACTACACATACTTAGTAAAAAGATTCAGTTGATTCAATAACATTTTTTTATATTCATTTAATGTTTGTTTTTCTTCCATCTGAATATTAGCTCATTTAATCAAAAACACTCAAATTTAACTTTAAAAAAATTGTATATGCAGTTATTATTTTTCTAAAATGCATTGTATATTTTACAAACCATAAATATTGACTATTTACTTTAAGAAAAAGAAAATATTGACCCAAAGTGGTTTGGCATAATAATATTTGCTTGCTAAGGCTGTTATTATACCTTCAACCCTGTAACTTTCAACAGCAAAACATTATGAAAGTACCAGTGTTAGCAAAATTACATTGTAATGGATAAAAACAAGCCAATGTGTGATTTACAGTATTACGAGGCACACTGCAACTGAATGAATTTATATAGTGTTAATGAAATATCAATAAATATTTTGGCAAACAGGATGCTACTTCCTTAGAATTATCCAAATTATGGAAGAAAAAAAAAGTAGGGATAGTGGTACAACAACTATACTGTACCTGTTTTTCAGCGTTCTCTGCCCGCTGGTCAGCCTCTATCACTCTCTGTTCCAACTCCTGCATCTATAGAAATAAACACAGAGATTCATGGATTGTTCTTTTGATGCTAGGATATGTGTGTGTGTGTGTTGGTTATATAAACTATGAATGTATGATAAACTATTAGAATAATCTACTGTATATCTGGCTTTGAGTGTCGTTATCTATCATGCTTAAGTGATTTTGATCATAATCTGGCACTAAATACTGAGGGCATGTTGTACTGGTGTGGGTTTGAGCACGCTCATTCCACAACCCACTGCGGTTTTCAACAAGACCACCATAATGGCCTGACAGCACAGGGAAAAGGTTAGGGCATATACGTAAACAAGCCACCCCACTCCTAAGTTGGGAAGTTAGGACAAGTTTCCCGAATCAAGTAATGTGTCTGCACATACTGAAAGCGAAATGTCTCGTTGCTTGTCATGGCAACAAAAAAAAAAGAGAAATCACACACACACGCATACATATATATATATGTGCCGGCCATGACATGCCTTGTGCTCATTGTTTCATGAGCTCAGTGACCCAGTAAAAAGAAGGACAAGCATTCTAATGGATTCCCACTGTATGACCCTTTATTCTTTCCCTTTTTCTTTCCACCCTTTCTCATTCCTCAAGCTAAAAGTACAGGGATTCCCAGGAGGCACCCACTCCATGTGAGCATTCCCTGAGTGTCAGGTCCAGAAGAGCAGCCTGTGGGATCATTGTGTGGAGGTGTGACTCTTCACCTAAGGGTCAGCAAATGTACAGAAATTAATAGACGACACAGTGACAAATATGAACAAGGACATGCCTTCACTGACATTTCATCAGTCCGCATTACTATGGGAATAGTGTCCACTCACCCAAGCTCAGCACTGACCTCAGGTTAGTCTTACCCACTCAGCAATGATTCACTGAGCATTAAGAGCTATTCAACAACTATGTCGTAAAGTTTACTGGTGGTAAGTGGAGAGTGTTGAGCTACTGGCCTCAACTACAATGACACAAACAGATGGAGTGAAATTCCAAGATAAGGTAGTATAGCCTTTAGTCAGATTAGATTTCACATTTAATTTCAACTACATGAAAATTATGGTGTAAAAAAACAAATTATTAATTGGAAAAAAATTACGTAAGAAATTATTTTATAATGTATACAGAAATATGTTGTCACCTTTATTTCTACAGCAATTTATACAATACAAATTGTTCCAAAGCAGCTTTACAGGGATAAACAGGAAAATAATGATTTGATGCATACAGAGATCGATTCTGCTGTAAAGCAGCAATAAAAAAGACAGTTGCGTCATTGTTCTGATGAGGTCAGTTCAGTGTTGATTCTATTCCATTCAATAACTGTGTGCGGATACAGATTTTAGAGTCGTGTAGTTTAAATTAGTTCATTATGTCGCATCTAATTTATGCAACCCCCGTTTTCCTACAATATTGTACTTAGAATTAGTATAATAGCCAATTTACCAAAACTGAAATTAAAGTTTTCATTTAGCCAGTCCATCATGACTGTGGAAATCACCAGCATAGCATACATCTGCTATCGGTCTCTTATTAAAACATAACCTTTTAATAGTGGTGCACTATTTTGTAATTTTGGTGGATATTACTCAAGTCACTCTCATTAAAGCACACTGCATTATGGGTTACAATGTTTACTGCAGTGTGCTCTGTTGTATTCTGTAAGGATTGGCAAAAAAAAAATTGTACATCACATTGGTATTCTGTTAATACAGAAAATGCATATTCTTTGCACAGTCAACCCTCTACGCACACCTTGGCAATATAATCGCCATTGGCTAGTAAATTTTTTTGTTTACTCATCAGACTGATATACTATTTTACACACACACGTTTACTTAGCTATCTAAATGGGGACATTGCATAGACTTCTATTGTTTTTATATACAGATAGTTATACACTTTTTAACCTAAACCCACCCCTACCCCTCACAGAAAACTTTCTGCATTTTTACCATTTCAAAAGTAAAAAAAAAAAACTTTGTTTACTTTATTTTTTTTAACTGTTTTACAAATGAGGACATCCACAAATTTAGGTTTTTGCCGATTTTGTCAGGCTTTGCTCACTTTTGGGTACAAATTTGTCCCCAACACATTATATTGTGCAGAAACAGTATGCGTAGTATGGTAGCTCTTTGAACATAGCTTACGTGCTCTCACACACTTTTTTTATCTCATTCTACAATGGGACACAATTTTCAACTAAAGGGCATGTGTACGTGAACAGAATGGAAAAAAGTATTCCCTCACGCCAGAATGAGAGATCACACCCCTCACACAATTCTGTGTCAAGCTTTTCCTCTGCAAAGTGGGTCAATGTGTAAAACACTCCTAACGCCGCCCAGAGAAGCAGATGAGAAGTGTTTGAATCTTTCTAAACAGGCACCAGCAGCAACCTCTCAACACTTTCTTTTGTACTCTTCAACAAAACAGGCAGAAACCCATGAGACACTGAGCCCCAATATCCAGCGCGAGAGAGAGGCTGGAAAGAATGGGAGAGCAGGAGAGTGTGGAGGTGAGGTTTAGCGAAAGGCTGTTAGAGCGATGACCAGAGTGGGAAGAAACCTGATGAAAGACGCTTGGGAGCCGTCCAAGACTTAATGTCCCTGTGGTCTGCGTGTTTGGACAGTAAACACCCTAATGGCACCACCACAGATATGAAAAAAAAAGAAAAAAACACAACAACAGACCTACCTCTTGGTAGAAAATTGATGTTGTAGCTTTTGAATGGACTTATTAACATCAATAAGATCCAATATACACACATGGTTTACAGACCGATCTGATAATGTTTACATGTGAGGAGATGTTTATTCCACAGTGTGTTTATTGAGACAACCCTGATAGCACATCACGTGCATGTCTATTTGACGTCTGCATTTACATCTGCAATATGTATTTTTTAGTGTTTGCTCATCTGCAATACATCTATAGGACGTTTCCTATTAGATGTCAAATAGACATTTAGAAGATGTCTTTAAGATGTTTATGATTTAGAATGTATGTAAAACTGACATTTGAAAGATGTCTATCAGATGTTTGTACACAGCAGATGCTTTCCAGATGAAGCAATCTCTAACAGACATCTTGCAGACATATGTGTGCTACCTGGGAAAGTTATGCATGAAAAATGGTTAGGTGTTCTGATTCTTCACTAAATGGTTTTATGGATTGTGGTGAGTCACCCAGTGCCAAATCAGCGTGGCCATGGAAACAGCCCTCACACCTCACGACTGCCGATCGTCAGCACCTGCACATCATTAAGAGGATGATATATAAACGTAAGAGATGGGAAGGAGGTTGAGCATCGCCTCCGATTATGCAGGACACTAACTGTGTGCTCTTTGTTTGTTGCAGAGACCAGCGGCTGACGATCGGCCTTCCCCACACGTTCACCCTGGTTCACCCACCCCTCTACAGGACTGCCCTGCAGCACCGAGCACGCCTTCACAATAGTATTCACCTTTGGTTTGATTCACCATTTGCAACTGTCACAATAAAACACCCTCCGGGGTTTTGTCAACGGCTATTTGTGTCTGTGAACTCCCTCTCCCAGCCACAATGGTGGAGAATGCAGTCATATAGATTGGGAGAAGAAGAAAAAAAACAGACTTTATCATTGGTTGTGACTAACACCTGTTGTCCTTGTTCACAGACGCAGCCGCTCTCTTGCCCTCTCATATGACAAGCCCAGAATGGAGGAAATCATCCGACGTCTGACTGAAATCAACACACTCCAGCACCAGCTCGCGGAACAACTCGCTGCTCGCCAGGAACGGACGGAGCAGACAGTGGAAATGTTGCGGGAAGCCGCCGCGGCTCGTGTGCCGTTACCAGATCCCTGCGCGTTGGCGCACCACCATCTCACCAAACTTAGCGACCTAGATGATATAAAAGCTTACCTGCACACATTTGAAGTAGTGGTCACCCGAGAGAGTTGGGATCGACGGGAGTGGGCCCATCTCCTAGCCCCTTTCCTGACCGGGGAAGCGCAACAAGCCTATTTTGCTTTAACTCCTCCTGAGAGCGAAGACTATGGCGCGGTCAAGCGGGAAATCCTAGCCCGAGTGGGGCTGTCCCCCATCTGTGCCGCACAACAGTTCTGGACTTGAACGTATGAGAAAAACGTGCCAGTGAGGGTCCAGGCCACCCGGTTGTCCCGCATTGCGCATCTGTGGCTGCTCGTAGACGAACCCTCAGCCGCCAAAGTCGCCGACCTAGCCCCCTTCCTGACCGGGGAAGCGCAACAAGCCTATTTTGCTTTAACTCCTCCCGAGAGCGAAGACTATGGCGCGGTCAAGCGGGAAATCCTAGCCCGAGTGGGGCTGTCCCCCATCTGTGCCGCACAACAGTTCTGGACTTGAACGTATGAGAAAAACGTGCCAGTGAGGGTCCAGGCCACCCGGTTGTCCCGCATTGCGCATCTGTGGCTGCTCGTAGACGAACCCTCAGCCGCCAAAGTCGCCGAGAGAGTGGTGGTGGACCGCCTGCTCCGCACGCTTCCCAGATGGTATAGGAACCCAGTGGGGATGCGTAACCCGAATAGCCTGGCTGAGCTGGTGGAGGCAGTCGAGCTTGCAGAAGCGGCTTTCGCGAGAGATGCTGGAGAGAGGGCGGTAGCAAGCCGCTGGAGGGCAAACCCCATTTGGCGACCACCGGAGGGCACCTCAAGGCCAGTAAGCAGACCTGGCGGCCCCGCCCCGGCAGACGAACCCATGCCCACGGAACCTGCCCCAGTAGCAGCATGGACATGGTTGGCCGGTTGTGTAGTAAACCACTCTGTGACCCCCGGGGCTCCCGAGCGGCGGATTGTTATCAATGGGAGACCAGTCATGGTGACTCTCGACTCCGGCAGCGCCATCACGCTGGTGCAGCCCGGGGTGGTATGGCCCTAGGCCCGAGGAAAAGCCACCATCCCAATTACCTGCGTGCATGGGGATACTCGGCAGGTACCCGCCCGCCAAGTCACCATCTCCGCTCCATCAGGAGCCTGGGCCCTGGAGGTGGGCGTCATCCCGGATCTCCCCGTGCCGGTTCTTCTCGAGAGGGATTGGCCGGGGTTTGAACCGCTGCTCGCCGCCACGATACCTCAGGCCAGTAGGGGGCTCCGCCGACCGGACCGCCGGGAACGGAACAGCAGGGTTCGCCAGCCAGCCCTGATGGCCAATGAAAGTGAGCACGAGTGTGAGTCGCAGCCTGGTACCAATAACCCGTTTCTAAATCTCCATCAACAGATAACCTCTGGGGGCTCGTTTGGTAGAGAACAGCGTGAGGATGACCGGCTACGGAATTGCTGGCACCAAGTGTGGATAGTCGACGGAGAGGTCAGACAGCCCGCGCCTCACCTTGTGCCTTACTTCCTGGTCCAAAATGGTCTCCTCTACTGTGCCACCCCGAGGCGGGGGGAGGAAAAGTTACTATTGGTGGTGCCCAAAACGAAGACGGCTACAGTTATTGAGCTGGCCCACACCCACCCGATGGCTGGTCATCTGGGGGCTGCCAATACCATACAACGGTTCCGTGATCGCTTCCATTGGCCAGATTTAGAAGCGGAGGTGAAACGCTTCTGCCAAAGCTGCCCTATCTGTCAGCGCACCACTCCAGCGCGGCCTCCCCCCAGCCCACTCATTCCTCTCCCTATAATTGAGGTGCCCTTTGAGCGCATTGAGATGGACCTCGTAGGGCCCCTGCCGAAGTCCGCCCGGGGCCATGAGCACATTCTTGATGCTGCCGTATGTGCTCTTTGGAATCCGGGAAGTGCTCCGAAACATACTTTACATGAACGCAGAAGTTTCTAGCAATGCTAGCTCACTTTTGTGGGTTGCTGTGTTCTGAAATATGTCTGACTACAATTCACGCAAATATGCTTTGCATTCTCAGTGTTGCCACAAGGGGCGCTACAGCAGGTATTAGCCTAAATGTCTTTTACAGTCAGTTTTCCCTTTCAGGTCAACTGCTATCATGGCAGATCAACTGTTTAAAAAGAATCAAAGTTATAGTGACCTGAATAATAATACATTATGTTTGAAAATAATTATTTCGCCCCCCCTGGAGTAGAAATGTTTGTTACCTCCAAACAGAGTATGCTCAAGCAACATTATGCATAGCAACATGGTAACAACCACTTAGAACATCCTAGAGGTCAGACAGCCCGCGCCTCACCTTGTGCCTTACTTCCTGGTCCAAAATGGTCTCCTCTACTGTGCCACCCCGAGGCGGGGGGAGGAAAAGTTACTATTGGTGGTGCCCAAAACGAAGACGGCTACAGTTATTGAGCTGGCCCACACCCACCCGATGGCTGGTCATCTGGGGGCTGCCAATACCATACAACGGTTCCTGATCGCTTCCATTGGCCAGATTTAGAAGCGGAGGTGAAACGCTTCTGCCAAAGCTGCCCTATCTGTCAGCGCACCACTCCAGCGTGGCCTCCCCCCAGCCCACTCATTCCTCTCCCTATAATTGAGGTGCCCTTTGAGCGCATTGAGATGGACCTCGTAGGGCCCCTGCCGAAGTCCGCCCGGGGCCATGAGCACATTCTTGATGCTGCCGTATGTGCTCTTTGGAATCCGGGAAGTGCTCCGAAAACATACTTTACATGAACGCAGAAGTTTCTAGCAATGCTAGCTCACTTTTGTGGGTTGCTGTGTTCTGAAATATGTCTGACTACAATTCACGCAAATATGCTTTGCATTCTCAGTGTTGCCACAAGGGGCGCTACAGCAGGTATTAGCCTAAATGTCGTCTTTTACAGTCAGTTTTCCCTTTCAGGTCAACTGCTATCATGGCAGATCAACTGTTTAAAAAGAATCAAAGTTATAGTGACCTGAATAATAATACATTATGTTTGAAAATAATTATTTCGCCCCCCCTGGAGTAGAAATGTTTGTTACCTCCAAACAGAGTATGCTCAAGCAACATTATGCATAGCAACATGGTAACAACCACTTAGAACATCCTAGCAGCTAGTAGGGATGCACCGATACAACTTCAGAACAAGGCAGATACAGATACTTTTATTTCTAGTACTTGCCGGCACAGAGTACTGAAACCTGTAATTTCATGCCATTTGTAATTTTTTTTTAAATACTGGGTACAGAAACCAAAAGAATATGAATATTTTAATTTGGCTTAGTTCATTTAGCAAATAGATACTTTCTTCAATCATTTTCACACTTAATTTTGTGCATTTGTACAAGCTTTTATTACTGTCACTGTTCATTTTATTGCTCTATCGTATTTCATCTTTAATTTAATACCACATTACAGCTGCTCCATTGCAACAGCTCAATACTGTAATCACAATATGTTTTCTTGTAAAAACACAGGGAACGTTATACATAAATTTTGTAACAGTGATAAACATATTTTCTGAAATATAATAGTATAATAAATATAATAGTCAAGTTTTTTATAATCTGAAACGGGCTGCGACTTATATTCCAAATTCACTCATATAATGCTATTAGCGTAAAGGAAGCAAAATATGTGCAACACACGCACACTTTTGTATTGGTGCTGAACGAGAGAGACACGTACAGGTTGCTAGTTTCACTTTAGCTTTAAATAAAGTTGTGTATGCTTGATGTTTAAAATAAATGTTGTTTATAGTGAATGCCCCTATAATTTTTGCTGCCACCACACTCAGTCCAATCAGCAAATTCAGCTTGTGCACATCAGCTACAGGCATGAATTAACATTATATTAATTACATACATGTACTTCATAAATATCCTTAAACTCCAATAACTCTATTCTGCTCTCTGTCATTCTGTTGTCGGTGTTTCTTTGTCTAGACACAGCACTGTTCACAAGCTGTGTGGTATCGGCTTTTGGTAATGGAGCATTTTAATAAGTACGAGTACGAGTACAGGAGCGCAGTATCAGACCCCATACGATACCAGTATCGGTGCATCCCAACTCTGCAACCACGCACAACACCCAATCAAAACAGCCACAAACAAGCAACAATCTGGTAATTGCTAATCTGGTAATTAATAAAGGAATCCATCCCTCGTCTATCAAACACACACACACCTGTATATCCACTCAA
The DNA here is from genome assembly GCF_001515645.1 of Sinocyclocheilus grahami. Taxonomy (NCBI): domain Eukaryota; kingdom Metazoa; phylum Chordata; class Actinopteri; order Cypriniformes; family Cyprinidae; genus Sinocyclocheilus; species Sinocyclocheilus grahami. The sequence goes on from NW_015505472.1 coordinate 323,588, forward strand.
GAATTCACACAAGTCAGTGGTTTCCCCCTGACTTTCCTTGCAGGACCGCCTGCCAAGTTTGACGGTTAACCTTTTCTTGCAAGACGAAACGCTGAGGTCAGTGCAGCATGACCAAACCGTAAAGAAGGAAGGAGAGAGAGAGAATGGAGGAGAAACTAAGTAACTTGTTCCACTGTGACTGAAGAAAAATACTTTTTAAAAGAAGTAAACGAGAAAAAGAATCAGCAGTATCACCAGTACAAAAAAGTACTTTGGTGGTACCATAGTACAGTGATGTATCAAGTGCTTTGTACCACGGTGCTTTGATATAACATGGTACTGAATGATTACAGTGTTCAAGAAACATGGTATTTACATGGTGCAACCAAGGCACTTCAAAATACCATGGTAAATGTCAAAAAATAAAAAGGTAGTATTATGTTTTGGTTTCTTGTTAATTAGTAGAGGAGTTCATGTGCAAGTCATGAGATGCAACCCTGCAGCAAACCATGTTTACTACATTATCTGGCTTTAAACAGCATGTGATGTTCACTGTCAAATAAAATTGCTTTGTTACAGTCTAATTCAAGGGGAAGGGGATTGATATTTTTTTTTGGCTAGATGAACTTGTGCATACATAAGCAGTGCAAAATGTACATAAAATAAACCAATATGCATAACTGGAATGCAGTGGGCGAATGGTAGACCCTGTGTTACCCATAATACCCCTCATTTACCCTCTCAGCAAGTAGGTGGCGGATATTTCCCGCTTGCAGTCGAAACCTCATGAGCTGCGTCTCGAGGGCGATGCATCTCTTCTGCCAGTCCACACTGTTGTTGTGCACTGCTGCCGTGGATACACCCTCCATCACCTCTGCCATCTGTGCCTGTGTGCCAGGCTGCCAACCTGGTGGAGTGAAAACACAATGAACTTTTGTATGCATGCATGACAAATAGAGGACAGGGTTAACAGGTTTGCCCTGAAGCCTGCAATGGAGGGGTGGGACCTTGGACCCAGGCTTAGAGGAAAAATATACATAAATGAACCACTGTCTACTGAAATTAGATTGTCCATTGGACAGTGCAACTAGAAAAAGACTGAAAGCCCATCGAAACCAAAGCCAGACCTTAATAGTAGTGACCAATTGACAGGCCAGACCAATTAATCTGACAATTTTTGAAAAGACTGACACTGGCTTATAATTGTCCTTGTATCAATTCCAAAATATACCAACAGCCTTGTCCATAAAAAATTTATATTTTCTGTTTCCAATGCTTCATTTCCAGTGTTCCCACACCTTTTGACCAATGAACTGCCAAGACCTTTCCATTAAAAGTCAAAATCACCTTGTAAAGTCATTTCTGATTATTGGATAAGTATTTGAAAATACATTTTATAGAGATTGCACTGAAGGAGGGCCATTTATAGCCTAAGAAACATAAGAGTTGAGCATAACTGGCATAATTTCCAGTCCTTTCCAGGACTGACATCCCAATTTTTTAAATTACCTGATATTCCTATTTTCCATGATCTGGATTTTAGCACAGCTGTGTAGATAGTATCTGCATGGAAGCATGGTTCTGCATCAGAGTAAAAACTAAAAAGAGGGACTGTGCGATAAAGTTTAAAATAATTTACAAGATAATAATAAGATAATAATTTATATTTATGAGAAATTAGGTCACAATTAGAAATAAATAATTGTTAGATATTGTTAATTATTAGATATAAGGTTGCAATTATGAGAAACAGTCACAATTGAGATATGTCATATTGTGAGTTACAAAGTTACAATTATGATAAATAAATTCACAGATATTTTGAGATAAAGTCACATTCTGATACAAAGTCATATTTAGGACAAATTAAGTCAATTACAAGACATATGTTCGCAAAAAATGCCAAATTATACTGTTAGCTGTAAAGTTGCATATGCTGTCATATTGTGAGATACAAAGCTAAAATTATGAGAAATAATCACAATTTTGAGATATACAATCATATTGTGAGATACAAAGTTGTATTTACAAAAAATTAAGTTGCAATTACAAGACATACTTTCGCAATAACACCAAATAAAAAGTACAATGCCAAAGTCACAATTACAGAAATAAAGGTGAAATTTTTAGATGTGTATATATACGGTCATACTATGTGATAGCATAGACTGTAAAAAAAAGATGGATTAAGGTTAGGGTTAACCCTAACGACGTGTCTCCTATTCCTTCCACTATAGAAAAGTGAAGCCAAAGCATCTCAGTATGGCTGCTGCCATCTTGAGTAAATTACGTAATTTTGAGCCAGAGTCTGCGCAGTAGAGATTCGTTTGGAGCCAGAGTCTGAGCAGTAGAGATTCGTTTGGAGCTAGAGTCTGAGCAGTAGTGTCGTGAGGTGGAGCCACGGTATCAAACTCCCGCCCAAATTCCCGCAGACCCAATCAACCATAACGACACGCCCCGTTTTTATAGCATCAAATTACTAGCTAAAATCAAACTTATCACAAAAACGAACAATTGAACATATATATCAGCGTGATAACAACTACCTTTAATGACCAAAACTATCTTTGAGAAAATTGTATTGGAATTTTTTTAATTTTGACTCAAGTCCCATTCGTTTACATGGAGAAGGCGGGGTTTATGACCTGTACTGCAGCCAGCCACCAGGGGGCGATCAAAGAGCCCGCAGCTTCACTTTTCAGGACGTGTGAGGCACACCCGATAGAGTCACAAATTACAAGATAAAGTCGCAATTACCTTGTTATTTTTTTCATTCCAAGGCACAAAGGGGCTTCCATTCGTCACCATTTAGTTGTATTATGCCTGCATTACCAGCCATCGGCCACCCTGCTCTCTAAAAAGTGAAATGGTATTGGCCATTAAAAACTTCATATTGGTGGACCTTTACTTAATAGTGTAACTGACAGGAACTTTGTTTTAGTTTTTGTATGTTTCAGGGACTGGAGTTTAATTCACTTAGACAGTCTAATGAAACAGAGGCCAATATCTTGGTGATCTAAGACTGACATTTACCATAAGATGAGAACATACTGTTGACATCACAGGTCTGGTGGTAAACGCTCTGGGCCAGGGGTTTCTTTTCACCTCTCTTTTATTGTTTCCCTTCTTTCAAATGAGCTCACTTTTTAGTGATCACCTAGGTAACCACTGAAAAGCAAACTTGAGCTGTGAGCTGCTCATAGAGATGACACAGTTTAACAAAGGCTACCTTTTCGCTCTCTACATACACATTGTAGACACTAATATGCACATGCATATATCGTGTGAAGGCTGTAGGGATGGGGTAAGTTCAGCTATGCATGTGTAGACAGTTTACCCAGTGGCCTAAGCAATCCCTACCCTATATTCAGCCACCTAAATATCCCTGCTCAAGCAATCCCTTCTTAATTACAAGCCCATGGAGAAACAGGATCCTGGCCCACACAATGGAGTCTTTCTGCATGACAGTCCCATTACCAATATGAGGGAGGGGGGGTCTCTCTCTTCTCCTGAAAAAGGGATAAAGAATGTGGAGGCTGAAAGGAGACAAGCTCTTGAATAGTGGAAAGCACTGATTTTTACCTGTACAAAGCTGTAAGCATTTTTACCTGTACAAAGCCGACAGGCGACCATTTGTAGCTCACATTTTAAAAGTTTGTAACTTCTGTGAAGCTATAGCGGGTCAGTTATTTTGTCCTATCTATTAACTTATTCAAAAATACATTGGAAATGCAAATTCTAAATACAATTAAGTAAAAAATATTGACTTTACAACTGCCTGGTGCTACAACAGCCCTGACTTTAAATAGCCAACTTCATTTAAATAACCAACTTCTTCAAAAGAAACCCTGTTTGGCATAATCTTGTATTTCTTCGGGGAAAACATATTTAAAAAAAAAAAACAATCAATGCTCATTAATATCGGCCAAATCATTGTCATGTAGTGCACCCAAAATGCAGAAACATGCAGAAAAAAACTAATATGGCAAATTATATGATAGAGAGGCTGATGACAGTGTATCAATAAGTCTGATAATCTGATCTTTATATGACAAGGCAAGATTAGCTCAGGTTTCAAAAAGTCATGTGGTGCAACTCCTCTAAAAGGTAGTGATATTTATGGATAAATAAATTCATTGTTTGTTAAAAAAATAATTAATTAATGTATTTTATCTTGAAAACATATTTTAAAACTTTTTTTTTTATTATAAGAAAATGAATAAGTCTGAAATTTGTTACTACTTTTTATTTGATGGTTTCACCACATGACAAACTAAGTTTTCTATATAAACCATAAATATAAAGAGTACATTTCTGAGAACTTGCCATGTAAGTTTTAAACAAAGTTTTTATAATTTTTTTTAATTTATCATAGACTCTCTTATGTCACTGACCCTAGCAAGATTTTCACAACTGCTATGACAAAGGCTCTCAGGATCCTGTGGTGTATCTAATCAAAGCGTCAGGGTGTATGAGCTGTAGATCATCTTGTTACTGGAGTTTAAATGTAGCCTGTCATAAACGCACACCAACCTCGAAGTCACAAAATGGCTAAAGATAACATCTCTATTCAGACGGTGGGAAAAATAAAACTACAAGATACAATGCAGAATGTGGGACAACAAAATAAAAGAGAACATTTCAAAAATTCATGTCCCAATAATAGATGTTTTTGACAGACTACAAAGCCATAACAGTAAACTTCTGGACAATTTAACGGCCCTTGTAACAGACAATAAAGGAAAGCTATGCTGTAGCCAGCTATGGGGTCACCGAGGTCCGGACCTCTGTAAATTTTTCATGTTCAAAAATAAAATTTGTTCTCTGAATGACTAATTTGCTGTTTAAAACTCCTCATACAAGTGTCTGCATATATATTTGAGTTTAGACAGTTTGCAAGAATGTTTAGCATCCGTGGTATGAAAATGATCACTGCGAAACATGGCTCGAGAGAGTTGTGAGTGATGGCACAGGCGCAGCCGTGTTGCCAGATCCAGCTATTATAAGAGTCTCTGGACTTGTCTTTTTTTCTACTTAATTTAAAATTTTTAGAAAGTTAATAAAGTGGGTAGTTAGGGTTGGCGGTATCTTTATCTTATTAGCAAAATATTTTAACTCATTTCGGTTCATTTTTTATTCATTTTTCGGTTTTTATTTGTTTTCATAGAAATATCTGGCAACACTGCATCGTCGGCACTTAAACTGACAGTAATCAAAAAAGCCCACAGACAGGTTTTTGCTGACACAATACTCCATTTGGTAAGGCAAACGCAAAAAAAAAACCATCATGATATTATCGTATGTGATATTATTATCAACGCTATCAAAAATAGGTTACAGAATGAAATGAAATATGCAAACATTAGCCATAGTAAAGTATTAACAAATTTTGATGCAATAAATATGGTATAATTTAACAATGTTCATCCCTCCAAAACAGAGAAAACTTCTTTCACAAACATACATGTCTGTCTCTTTTGAAGTGTTTAGTGTATGTAATGAGTTGTATTTGTAGGAGTTATTACCCATATGCCTTGATTAGGACATATTCAATATGCACAATTATATAGATAAGATTTATCAAATATTTACAATAATATAAAACTAACAATTCTGTTAATATAACAATAACTATTGCAATTCCACAATAGTTTCACCATCACTGTCACAACTGGAAATATGAAAGTGTTAAGCTCATAGCTGGTAAGTTAATTTCCATGAATCAGTTTAAACTTTTTTAAACTTAATTTGATTCTTGTTTAAACTTTGATTCTCATGTTATTTACGTCATCACTCAAAAATGTTCACAGAAGTCTCTTATTACAGTAATAAACAGTTTATATTAGTTTAATTATCAATTTTATGCAGACTACCAATACTAAATATCACTCTTAATCTGTATGTTAATTTAGTGAAAAAACCGTAATGTGAAAAATGCCTTAAAAATGTTTTTAATGTTATTTTTATTTTAAACTTCATTGTCATCTTTTATTATTGCATGTAAATTTAATATTTTAGTTTTATTTTAACATATTTAACATTTGATTTTCTTCTTTAGTATCCTTTTTTTAAATTATGGAAGTTTGGTCGAATTTAAAGGCACAATATGTACGATTTTTTTATTAAAATATCCAAAAACCACTAGAACAGTGTTATATATTTTGCTGACTTGTGTACTTACATTATCCCAAATGTTTTGAAGAATGTTTAAATCCAGAGAAATAAGCAATTTTAACTAGTGGCACGGACTGTGTCCATAGTGTCATTGTGTCGACTGCAAATGACGTCATAACCCCTCGATTTTGTTTTGTAGAAAACATGGAAACACCAAAGACGCTTTAATATGTTGTGCGTTTTAATAGACCAGTGACGACTGCACAGAGCATTATAACAGAACTTTCAAATGTATCTAGTATGATAAAACAGCGCTGCTTTTTTCCCACATACGCACAACCGGAAGGAGCGGAAGCTGTCGACTGTGGCATAATAAAAGCTCCGCTGCTTTCGAGCCGTGTCACGCTCGTTCAGCGGCCTCCTTTCAGCCTCACCCTGCTTCATTCTTCTACATTAATAAATCATTAGCTCATCCATGAACATGATTTCTGCCCGTCGGATTCCCGTCGGATTGCATCGGCTGTGGGGATGAAGACGACAACTCCCATGATTCCACACTCAGTCACGGCGTCACCTTTGTCTCTTTGTTTATTTTGAATACGCACCCTCTAGTGGCGAAAATTACATATTGTGCCTTTAAAAGGTGCTGTATGTAAGTTTTTGACTCTACTAAAGCATAAAAATACCATAATATGTTTGCAGATACTTAAGAAACATGCTACGTTAACATACTTGTTTATCTGAAAAACAATGCTACAGTCAGTTATTCTCCTTTGAAAATGTGCGTTCTGGGCCGGAATGTGGGTCTCTGTTTTGGTTTGTGAAACCCGCCCACTGCCAGTTTACCCAGTTGTATTTCGGCACCCCGGGTTGCCAGTTGGCGGAAAACACAGCCTATTTCATTTCATTCATCGTCAAGTGAGCTCGTTCCTGTTGGTGTCGTCAATCTGGCAACCTGCGTGTGCGTCAAGTCTGAGGAGGAGTGGCCGGGTGAAAAAAACCCTCTCCAAGATTTTGAATTTGGACTGCAATACCTAGTTCAACCACTCGGTGTCAATCCTATATATAGCACCTTTAAGTAAAAAAAAAAAAAAACCTTGCACAGCCATGGTCAAATTGAAGCCATTTCACAGTAAATACATAAAATATTGAGATTGATACTTATATTTATTAATTTATCATATTAATTAAAAAAAATACAGATATATTTATATTTTTGGAAATTTCACCCAGTCTTAGCATCTACTCGAAAGATCAAGTCCTCATGAAAGCTCCCATACATCTCTCAAATATAATCTCATATATCTCATATAATCTCAAATACAGTCCTAAGTATTTCTCAAAGCACATTCATGACAACAAATATAAAAGCCAGACTTGCACACCAAACTATAGCTTTTAACGACAAAAATAAATTTGCAAGACCCAATATACTGATCTTCAGAGAATATGATATCTGTTACATATAGTAGTGGAAAGAGTAAAAAAAAGCAGTGTGAAATGAAAAAAACAGCAATGTGTGTGTGGGTTATGAAAGGCCAGTGGGAAACCAGGACCAGTCTCTGGTGCATCCTTCAATAAAACAGAATCTCCTCTGTTATTCCAATGAAATGAACATCATTTTGAAACTCTATTTTATGTACCCACATGCACACACACCCTAAGTCTCTGCTGAGCGTGCAGCTGCGGTGATGTAAGCAATTAGGTGATTAAATGAAATCATTGCAACAGTCGTGTGAAATCCCCTCTGTTGTTTAATCTGGATTGTCTCTGTCAAGACTAAACTGGTTTTCCAAGACTTTGGCATCTCATCTGAATTACTCAAATCAGTAGAAAAAAAGCATGTCTGGGTCAGCTTGTGGTGTGTGTGTATGTGTGTGTCTGTGCGTGTGTGTGTGTGTGTGTGTGCGCGTGCACAAGTGTGTTTCTGCCATTACAATTAACACAATTTAAAGGCAATCAGTGACATTTGAGTCCTATTACTGCTGCATTTATATTCAAATAAAAACTGATGTGTGTGGCTATATGATATCATGTATGCGTGTGCCATCATAAGAATAAATAGTTCAAGTAGCTATTACAGGTTGGAGCGAACAGTCTGTGAGCTTTCCAACTCTTTTGCTCTTGCACAGACTATATATCTCAAAAGAAAGGCCACCACATGCAACTTAACCGAGCCCGACATCTTTTGTTTCAGCCTGCAACAAAGTTTCCATTTGGTGTCTGTGCAACAATTTATGGCCACCAATAACATCAGCTTTGGAGGTCTAAATGCCTGTTTGACTAACTCAAAGTAGCTGTTCGACAGAAAACAGCAAAATAGGATTCATTCCACCAATGCAGATGCTTTCTGACTCCACTGTAGAGCTTTAACCTAATGAGAAGGTCTGTGAAAAAAAAAACTTAAATGTCGTCAGCTGTTCACCAAGCCTGTTTTGTTGGTGTTAAGAAGGGGTTTTGGGTACCATTAAATCAGCTGGTCAGGCAAAGAGACCTGTTACACCAGCTTAAGACCATCTTAGCCAGTCAGGGAGACTATCTAAACCAGCTTAAACCATGCAGATGCTTTCTGACTCTATTGTACTTCTTCTCTGTAAACCTTTAACCATACAACTCATGAGAAGGTCTGAGAAGGTTGGCTCCTCCCAAGGTTTCTGGTGAAAAAACATAATTTAAATGTTGCTGTCTGCTTTCCAAGACTGTTTTTATTAATTTAGACAGGTTTTGGATACTTTTAAATCAGCTGGTCAGGCAAAGAGATCAGTTAAACCAGCTTGGCCTGGCTGGAAGACTATCTAAACCAGCTTAAACCATGCAGGTGCTTTCTGACTCTATTGTACTTCTCTATAAACCTTTAACCAATACAACTCATGAGAAGGTCTGAGAAGGCTGGTTCCTCCCAAGGTTTCTGGAAAAATAAATAAATAAATAAAATGGCATTGGCTCATCTCCAAGCCTGTTTTGATGGTTTTAGAGAGGCACTATTAAATCAGCTGGTCAGACCAGAAGACCAGTTACACCATATAGGACCAATCTGGCAAGTCTAGAAGACCAGATAAACCAGCTAGTAAACCATGCCACTGAACCATAAAACAACTACATAAGATGACTGTGAGTCAACAGCCATCAATGACAGCAAAAGCCACTATTGAATATAGCACATCACCACAGCCTGAGCCTTCAGATATGTCATATTTGGGGTGAGAAAATCTGCTGCTCAATACAACACCCATTTAGTGATATAAATAGATGGGATTACATGAATCACAGAGAGTTCCTAACAGCTATCTCCTGCAGCTCATCCCTCCAATACTCTTCTTCTCTGGTCTACAGGAAGCTTTGTATTCAGCCTAATAACATGCTTCTGTAAACTGGCCACACTCATTATCAGCTGAAGTAGTAAATATGGGATATGACATTCCTCCATGCTGAGGAGTAAACATCACCTACACACCGCAGCCTCCCTTAGAAAGCATCGACTGATGCAAGCTGAAAAGAAAACTTTATTTGGTGAAGAAAATAGCAGTGCTTGCAAGAAGAAGTTTTAGGTAAGCTTAGGTTTTACTCTTTGGTTTTACACAAATTAAATGGCATTTGTTGTCATGTCACTCAGCACTCGACTTGTCTGTGAATGAGAATGAACCCTGATGTAAACTTTTAGGCTAGAAGCTGATGGATAAAAGGGTCAATAACAGATAAAGAAGTCTGAGATAATAAAAAGGAAGACTTAAAATCTAGATAAAAATGCAGTTTCACACATTTTTGAAATTTTGATTTAATGGCTCTAAACTAAAAAGTAATACCATATTTTCCATCTTCAATACATGTGAGTGAGTACATGTACACACATCTTCATCATTATTTTTTAACAGTTTTCAAATAATAAAAGAATAATGTTTAACATGTAAGTCACCTTGAATAAAAGAGTCTGCTAAATGATTAAAATGTAAATAATATAATTCTGTATGAATTCTGAATATCATTGTTTTCTTGTTGTTCTACCATTTGACAATTGAGCACCTGAATGAAGATGATCATGTTATTTAAAGGGTCAAAATATCGAATATTTTAAAAGATCTATTGATCTCGGCAAACAATTATAATGTCATACATTTTGGTTACACCATGTTGATTTTGTAGACAACATGTTTAAAATAGGCTATATATTGATAATTTTATTTAGAACATTTTAAACAATATTTTACAATATTTAATATTGCAAAGCTGCTTATTTTTCAAGAAATAATATTAAGCATTTCTGCCTTTTAGTACATTGTTTTCTTTACGATCACCACCAGTTATGCCAGCTAGACATTTATTTTTACTCTATGCCACACACACACAAAATAAGAATTTTATTTTAAAAACTGAAAACATGTAGAAGTGCATTTAAGTCATCGAATATATTAAATGCATTATTAGATTAGTACAAAAAAAACAAAAGAAAAAGCATGTTTTTGATAATGTAATAAGAGTCTGAGAGAAGGAATAGAATAAACTCAAGTTATAGGCATTTACTCATGACTGTTTTGGGGGGTTTTTTGTCCTGGCTGGGTGTGTGTGAGATCAAACTATGAACAAACTCATTCATTATAATCAAAAACTCCACGTGAGCACAAATGCACATGCCTTGGGAATGTTACAGACATAAACACTCTCAAGAAACACTTCATAGTCTGTTTTATTAACTTGTAACAGCACGAGTGGCCAAAGGCTGGTTGCAAACTAGGCTACATCGTTGCTCTTCCTTTACTGTTTATTTAACAAACAGCAACACAAAACATTTTCATACACCCACATTAACCTACTACTAAAAACACAGTGATGGGACAAGTAGGCACTGCTGGCATTACTTTTGGCCAAAAATGGGCATAACGCACAGGTGTGTCAGACTGGATAATGTCAACATTAACATATATGGACCCTCTGAACATCCCACCTAACACTGCAGTTTGAGATATGTGAAGCATGAAGACATAAGCATGATGACACATGCCATATGAGCCAAACCGGAGTCAAACTATATTATTATCGATCCTACCTTGTGACTGTCCTTCTATTGACCGCCCGAGATTTTCACTTTAGAGTGTTCAAAGCCGGTACATCACATCACATCGCTGCGCTGCGCCTCCAAACTTCGTAAACGCTCCCAAAAGTCTCTCCTCCAGAACTTTCATTCTCCGTCTCGCCGTCTTTAGAGCGTCCAGTCCTGCTCTGAGCTCAGCAGACGTTGCAGCGGATCTCCATTCAGTAAATTCATCCTTTATTCCTTTAAAGAGCCAAGCGCTGGGGGTCAGATTACGCCGGGAGCCAAACCCCCTGTCTGCTAGCCATGTCCGATTCGAGAATGAATTTTTCCATTGAGTCGAATCCTTAAAATGAATCGTTTGCACGCAGAACGATTCGCAATGAGATGAAAATAAGGAAATATCCTAATATTTGAGCTAAAAGTATATTAACCTAATACAGAAATGTAATAGGATATAGCCTACAAATAAAACGTAGCCTATTGAATAGCTACACGTTTAGGAGACTTGAATCAAACACATATCAAAATCTAGTCTAGGCTTCTTGATGTTTGAACTGGTGGAACTGAATCATGCCTCACAACATACTGCACTTAATCTGGGGGGGGGGTAATAATAAGCCATGTGTGCTACATATGTGTTTAAGAGCCTGTAATGTGCCACGCCGTGAGGACGCAAAAGAACCACTGAATCATTTTGGGTCGGTTCATTGAGAAGAATTGTTCGAAAGAACCGATTCTCACAGCCAAATCACTACTTTCTGCGTGTGTGTATGCCCTGAACACACAGGAAATTGCATCAGGGGCCACTAATGTCCCACTCAGAAGTTCTCAAAGTTTTCTGACTAACTCTGAATAACTGTAATTTGGTTAAAAAGATTTTGGATGGAATTTTGAGGGTGAATGTCACGAAGAAATGGTCATCCAAAAATCAACATAAAAATTAAGACGTTATATTTTGCATAAAGAAAATGAAACCCAGTACCATTCAAATCGTGTTGCACTACTATCAATACTGTAATGCAAAAACATTCTATTCTGATGCAAAATATAAAAAATGTAAAGTTGAAATATGACCTTGAATAGGCTACTTTGTATTCCTTGTAGTCCAAAAATGATCTCAGATCTCAGAATTGATTGCTAAGGAACAGATATTGCAGAGATTTTGTCTGGATATCTAGTTTATTGTCCTTATATAATCTTTTCAAAATGAATGAAAATCTTTGCCATGTAGTGCCAGCAGTTTGCAGTTACAATGAATCATTACAGGCCAATAAAAAGTTTGTAGGAGTGCAATTAGGAAGTTTGTGAGGGGAGTCTGCATGCTTGAATTGGCTTCCTCAAAAAAAAAAATTTACTTCTTGAGCATTAAGCTATAGCTTTAGCTCCCGGAACACATTTGCAATTACATCTATTCATGTAGCAGAGCAACATGTAGTGCAGTCAATGTACATTCCTGAATCAAACGAATAACCTTTATACATTCAAATAACTGTAGCTAATATTGAGCTACAGAAACTCTGGATTCAGGATTTCATCTTTCATTTGTCAGTCTTCTGTGTATCCTAATATTCTGAACATTGGGTTTGTTTTCTCATAAGGAATAATATGGTTACCTACAGTGCCGCTGCATACAATTATCAGCTATTTTCTGTGGGTTGTTTGCTGTGGCTTTACGGAGCAACACCCTATTGTATGAAGTCCAAAATTTAACTATGGGCCAGCTGCAGATGTTTGGATTAAAATAAGAGGACAGGCATACCACATCTCTCTCTCTCTCTTTCTCCATGCCTCCAGTGTGTGTGTATAGCATGTAATGTTGAGGTAATTGTTAACCCCGCCCTGTTGTGTACAGCAGAGAAACGTGACTGCTCTGTCATGAACCACTGCAGCCGATGGAGAACTGAAGTCATGCTTACAATTTCTTTTTTTTTTTTATTGTCTCTACAATTCATTGCAATATTTCACAATGGCAGTATTAATAGCAAGGTATGTTACTGCATCTGCATGCATTTGATGCACAGAAATTTACAAACATACATAAGAACAAATACATAAGATAAGAAGAGATCAATTATAACTTTAGTGATCCACAAAGTGAAATTTGCACTGCTGACCCAGCAAAGGACCCAATATGACATCATCACACAGCATATGACTAAAAACAATATCAAAGCAGAGCATGTGTATATCAAACAGTAAAACAGAGCAATAAATAAGAATAGATAAACAAAACAAGAAATAAAATAAGACAAAATATCACCAATTCATGAAATTTCAATTATATTCATTTACCGAAGCCAGAGGTGCCAAATATTTAAATATAAAGGACCAAAAATCAAATCTGATTGAGGGTCACAGGCCAAAAGTAAATGTTGCATTATCTACAAATATATTATATTAAAATGTATTACATTTTTATATTTGAATACATTTAAAGAGGTCATATGATGCGATTTAAATTTTTCCTTTCTCTTTGGAGTGTTACAAGCTCTTGGTGCATAAAGAAGATCTGTAAAGTTGCAAAGACTAAAGTCTCAAATCCAAAAAGATATTCTTTATAAAGTTAACAGTCAGCCACGCCTACCTAAAACGTCTCGTTCTAACACGCCCCCACATATCTACATCACTATGTGGGAAGATTTGCATAACGCCGCCCAAATGTTCACATCGCAAGCCCGCTCACTCAAGCCGGCCTCTGCTAATTCTAGCCCCCAGCCTCTGCTCACTCTAGGCCACCGTGTATGACGCTGTGTTACGTTGTGAAAGCGAAACTACTTTGTTTGGTCTTCCAAAAATTGACACGACTAGAAATCAGTGGTTAAGTTGTATTTACAACACTGTTCCAAAACACTTCAACCCAAATATACAGATGTGTTCAGCACATTTTATGGAGGACCGTTTCCTGATCCTGGGAGAGTAGACTAAATCATCGCTCTGGCCGGACAGGGCATCACAGTATGGTGAGGGGCGTAACATTTCCGTCACACGCTTGAGGTATTCAGCCAATCACAACGCACTGCATAGCTGGCCAATCACAGCACACTTCGCTTTTTCAGACCGAGCTTTGTAAAAATTGACGCGTTTCAGAAAGGCGGGGCATAGAGGAGAAACAATAATGTACAGTATGTGGAAAATAATGTTTTTTTTAAACCTTAAACCGCATAAACACATTTCATTACACCAAATACACAAAATAATGTTATTTTTAGCAGCATCATATGACCCCTTTAAATAACATTTTTGAAACTTTTCACTTATTGTTTTTTTTGTTTTTTTTACATTTTAATGCAAGGTTCAATGCAAAAAAATACAAATGAAAATAAATTACATGTTTTAACACCTCACAATGCAATGCGTACTTCAAAATACGGGGAAAATACTTGTAAAAAAATCCATGCCAAAAATTCCTTCATGTTAACACAATACATTGGGTCATATTTTTATAGACTTTTCTTATGTATACTTTAAACCTAAAACATTCCTTATAACAAATGTGGAAGAGAAAATAAGAAAAAAAAGGAGAGAGAGAGAGAGCAAGGGGTCCACTGCTCTCAGTCAAAACAAACCATGACAACTCAACATGTAATGATTCACTTGACTGTGGACTACCAGGAAAAAGAGAGAAGAATTTAAATAAAGTTTGACTGGAGTGAAACTGGTTGTGTGAGCATAAATTACAGTCTGTTCACGTGCAGGTTATCTGCATGAATTCTGTATTTTGAGTTAAAGTGATTCAGTCAAACACAAGTGAATGCCGCAGTGGACTGACATACCCTCCACTCACATGCCACTGTCATCACCCAGCACAGTAACTTTAAAAACCACATAGAGTGAATTCCATTCGAAAGTGAGCGTCACTAGGCCCTACTTACTCTGATGAGCTCTTGAAGAGATGCAGGGCATTACTGTTTCGTATGTGACCATTTGAACACCATTTGAATAGCTGTTAAAATTGTTGCAAATAAAACTTTTACATCTAATACTCAAACTGAAATGTACTTTTCTTGGTATGAATAAACAACTATGAATATGTAAATACTGTATGTAAGGAAAAACTTCCACTGAGTTCTTGAGTGTATATCTCAAATAAATGACCTTATTTTTCTTAATGAATTAGATAAAACAACAGGGTTGAGTCTGAGTCAAAACCGAACCCCTGACAAGACCAGAGACTTGGACTCTGACCCAAGGACTAAGACCAAGACCATGCAAATATGGTCTTGGACTCTGTCTCGAGGACCAAGACAATGCAAATATGGCCTTAGACTTGGTCTTGAAGACCAAGACCATGAAAATATGATCTTGGATTCTGTCTTGAGGACCAAGACCATAACCATGAAAATATGGTCTTAGACTCGGAGTCAAGAACCAAGATCATGAAAATATGGTCTTGGACTCGGTCTTGAGGACCAAGACCAAGACCATGAAATTATGATCTTTGGAGTCAGCATTGAGGACCAAAACAAATTTCTTAAAAATATGGTCTTGGACTCGGACTTCAGGTTTAGACTTGAGGACCTGACCAAGATGTCTGGATCATGTGGACAAATAAAGTGGTCTTGACAACTACACTGGCTATAGGCCTCACTTTCATTTGTAAGAACACTTTGGATATTGTCTCCTTCTTGCTGTGACCTTGAAGGGAGCAAAAATGCCATTTGGAATTCACTCAATCTCTTTCCATCACTTGTACATCTGTGTCTTTCACTCCTTCTCTCTGTTGTCTGGTGAGGATTTTATTGCCATTTGGCCAGGCTCTCTGGAACCTCAGAGGGAGTGGATCATGATGGAAACTCCTTTTTTCTTTTTTTTTTCTTTTTTAAATGGAGAATCTAGTGCAAACCATGTTTAACAACAACAGCATGTAGCAGCAGCCCAGAGTCAAAGAATTTGAGGATTACTTTTAGCAACAAAGGTGATACATTCATATGCAATTCCATTTAATTAGCTAAATAACCATATACATCTCTTGTTATCTATTTTCTCCTCTCTCTGACAAGCCTTGGCTGACTTTCTCTGAACGTGAGCTTTGTGTTCAGCAGATAACTGAGTACATGGATTTTAAAAATGGATTTTGCACGTCATGGGACTTTTTAAGTTTGAATAGTCAATTTTTATTGTCTAGTTCTTTATAAAGCAATTGATTAATTACTGAACAGTTGATTGTTACTGGTCTAAATCAAAAGAGCCCATATTCTATTATATTTTAGTTCCTACATGATTTATCATTCACCAAGCAGGTTAAAATTAAAAAGTTTGATCTGCTGTCATTATAGTTTTGAATTTTAATTTAGTTTCTATTCCTATTTTACTTTGTATTTTCAGTTAGATATGTACTTTAGTTTTCAGATAAAATTTTTCAAGCATTATAGTTTAATGAGTTTATTTTAGATTTTTAGGAGTACTGAAGGTAAAGCACAAATTGGTATAATTTAAACATTAATGTTATCACTATAGTGTGGTGTTTTCATGTTTAATGCAGGAAGGTTGTAAAGGATTAAAGGTTTAAAGTATTTAATATATAAAAAAATATAGCTAAAATGAATTTATTCTCATTTTTAAAGCTAAAACATTTTTAGTAATGAAAATGTATTTAATTTTTTTATTATTCTATTTTAATTATTTTAATTATTTTCCCAGGTTTTATTTTTATTTCTGTTTTCAAAAAATGATAATGCTTTTTTCTTTCTTTCTTTCTTTTTTTTGTTGTTGTCATTTTCACTAACGATTATAGCACTGGTGTGATCATCAACAAAGGGAATCATCATCAAGCCACAATCAAAACTATCATTCATGTCCATAGCACAAATAGTGCAGGAAAAACAAATATCATAAGACTGTATGTCAAACTGCAAGGAAAAGTCTGGCAAAATTCTTTCTGATGCAACATGATGTTTACAACTGAATTATACACTCACATTTTACAGTATAAAAGTTGATAACAGCACATTGGCTTAGATGAAAATTTGTTTAAGATGTATTGCCTTAAAACAATATGTATTTCTCGCCTGCAGGGATTGAGGCTGGATAATATAAGGATCAGTACAGGTCCGTATCAACTGGATAGAGTCCATGGAAATGTGGCCAGACACTTGTCCTCAAATCATAGACTGCAGAACTGATGGCTGTTTATCACATTCACACAAGCCCCTTATTTCTAAACCTTCCTCTGTATTTTACTGAGCTCTGCTATTGTACCCATGTCTCTGTAGGCCTCTCTCTCTCTCTCTCTCTGGGTGTGTGTGTGTCTTACTGTATGTTTGAATATCTGAATATCTCCCTGAGCTATGACTCTCTTGAAAATTATAGTATACACACACAGAGCTCAGCTCGAATGCTCTCCTAAATCTTGTGGATTAGTGTCTCACTGACTGACTGAAGGTGTCTAAGCCAAAGCAATCCCCAAAACAAGCTGTAAAAAACATTTATAATTTTTACAGAAAAAGAAAGGAAAATACTGTTTCTAAAATTTGTTGTTTAACTATAAGTTATATTAAATTGTCTTAACTATAAGTTATCTATCTTACATTAGCAGGACAACACATTAAATTTTATTGTAAACATTTACTGTAATTTTTGGAAGTAATAAGTATGAATATATATGTATACATATATATATATTGTGTATGACATTTTATGTATGTTCAAGTTGGTTGCAAGTATTAATAAATTTCAGGCATGAACTTTAATCATGTGACCTTTTTTAACACCTATTATTATGGTGCTTGGTATATATTACCAGTACATTTACGTACATCTACATTTCAAGTCAAGTCAAGTCAAGTCTGCTTTATTGTCAAGTCAAGTCTGCTTTGTTTAGACATATAGCAGACATCCAAATCGACTTACAAATGAGGACAATGGAAGCAATCAAAATCAACAAAAGAGCAATGATATGCAAGTGCTATAACAAGTCTCAGTTAGCTTAATGTAGTACACGTAGCAAGTTTTTTTTTAATCATATAATAAATAAAAAGAAAACAGATAGAATAGAAAAAGAATATAGAGCAAGCTAGTGTTAGAGGCCTTTTTTGCTTTTGTTAATTGTATAATAAATAAAAAGAAAACAAATAGATAGAATACAATACAATTATTATTATTATTATTATTTTTAAAGAAAACAAGCAGTTAGTAAATAGAGTGCAAGTCTAAAAGGGGCAAGTTTTTTAAAACTTTTATAAAGAATACAATTAGAATAGAGAGTGCTAGAGTTTGAGGGTCAAATAAAGATGGAAGCGATGTGTTTTTAGCCGATTCTTGAAGATGGCTAAGGACTCAGCTGCTTGGACTGAGTTGGGCAGGTCATTCCACCTGGAGGGAACATTTAGTTTAAAAGTCTGTGAAAGTGATTTTGTGCCTCTTTGGGATGGCACAATAAAGCAACGTTCACTTGCAGAACGCAAGCTTCTAGAGGACACACAAGTCTGAAGTAATGAATTTAGGTAAAGGGGTGCAGAGCCAGGGGTGGATTTGTAGGCAAACATTAATGCCTTGAATTTTATGCAAGGAGCTATTGGTAGCCAGTGCAAACTGATAAACAGAGGTATAACGTGCATTCTTTTCGCCTCGTTAAAAATTAATCTTGCTGCCACATTCTGGATTAATTGTAAAGGTTGTGGTCTGAGAAAGTCAGCTGATCATCAATCATAACTCCAAGGTTTCTGGCTGTTTTTTAAGGAGTTGTGGTTGATTTGCTTAACTGGATGGTGAAATTGTGATGAAACGATGGGTTTAATGGAACCACAAGCAGTTCTGCCTTGGCAAGGTTGAGTTGAAGGTGATGGTCCTTCATCCAGCAAGAAATGTCTGTTAGACAAGCTGAGATGCGAGCAGCTATCATCGGATCATCAGGATGGAATGAGAGGTAGAGTTGAGTGTCATCAGCATAGCAGTGATATGAAAAGCCATGTTTCTGAATGACAGAACCTAGTGATGCCATGTAGACAGAGAAGAGAAGTGGTCCAAGAACTGAGCCCTGAGGCACCCCAGTCGTTAGATGTTGTGACTTGGTCACCTCACCTCTGCAAGATATCTTAGACCTATCTGAGAGATAAGACTCAAACCACTGGAGTGCGGTTCCTGAGATGCCCTTTGCCAATAGGGTTGACAGGAGGATCTGGTGGTTAACCATGTCAAAAGCAGCGGACAGATCCAGCAAGATAAATATTGAAGATTTGGAATCCGCTCTTGCCAGTCTTAGGGCTTCAACAACTGAGAGCAAGACAGTCTCAGATGAATGTCCACTTCTGAAACCAGACTGGTTGCTGTTGAGGAGGTTGTTCTGTGTGAGAAAGGTAGAAACTTGGTTGAACACAGCTCGTTCAAGTGTTTTTGCAATGAAAGGAAGAAGGGAAACCAGTCTGTAGTTCTCTAAAAGAGATGGGTTAAGAGTGGGTTTCTAAAGTAGTGGGGTTATACGAGCCTGTCTAAATGCTGAGGGAAAAACACCAGTGTGAAGGGATGTGTTAATGATGTGAGTTAGTGCAGGTACAACTGCAGGAGAAATGCCTTAAAGGAGATGAGATGGAATAGGATTAAGCAGACAAGTAGTATATCAGTTAATGAAATGTATGGTTATGAATCAAATAATATTCGGACACCAAATTGCCTGACGCTACGTACTGTATAGTGTGTGTGTGCGCATATATATACTACCATTCAGAAGTTTGGGATCAGTATGATATTACTTTTTTTTTTTTAAGAAATCTCTTATGCTCATCAAGGCTGCATTTATTTGATCAAAAAGATAAAATAATTATATTTTAAATAAATTCTGTTCTTTTTAACTCTTTATTTATCAAAGTCCCCTGAAAAAAGTATCACTGGTTCCAAAAAATTAAACAGCACAACTGTGTCCAACACTGATAATAAATCAGCATATTAGAATTATTTCTGAAGGATCATGTGATTCTGAAGACTGGAGTAATGGTTGATGAAAATGTGAAAATTCAGCTTTGCCACCACAGGAATAAATTATATTTTATAGTATATTCAAATATAAATCTTGTAATAATATTTCACAATGTTGCTGTTTTTACAGTGCTATAATATATATATATATATATATATATATATATATATATATATATATATATATATATATATATATG
>NW_015505472.1:344038-365231 GCF_001515645.1 Sinocyclocheilus grahami
TATATATATATATATATATATATGGGCATTTTTAAGACAAATTCAACAGTGTTTAACTTCCTTGGTAGTGTTTATAACACCCGCCACATTTCAAGACGTACACACTCACACTAACATGCCCAAATGCTCACATATATTCCTTTAGTGCTGTTGTGTGTTTGTGTGCTGGCTGTGGGTGTTGAGGTGCAGGGTTGTCTTTACACATAAACACACACAAGTCATGCCTATCCATCAGACTGCTACCTTCCCCCCTGGGTCTGATTTAGGGCCACTTTTGGTAATGCTGCAGTAAGGCTATTGAAATCAACACAAAATTGCATTATTGTTATTATTAAATAGTACAGTGGCTAAAAGTCTGTTCATGCCAACAGTGAAAAACGGCCTTGTGTGAATATGTTTTAAGACTGGAAATGGAAAAGAGGAAATGCTGTGTTTGTTTGTGTGTGTATGCAAGGAGGTGTCAAGTCCACACAGATTGTTCACAGCCTTTCTTATCCAGTTCTCTACCTGTTTTCAAGACTGTCAGTGTTTGCAAATCCCAGCGAAGGCCTGTGAAATCACAGATTCATTGCAATACTGTAAAGTCCCACAGGACCACACACTCAACACCTCAACATTTGACTTTCAGACATGGAAAACAACTGAAAAAACTGCCTTCCACCAAATAAAATCTCTGAGAGAGTTTAAACACAGTCTCATGCGATTCAGTGATTTGGTTTGAATTCTAACCATTCTAGAAATCATATGTCACCAATTCTGTCACTTTGCTTTACACTACATGAAGATTCACCCTTGGTTTATGGCTCTTAAAATAATGCTTCATTAGCTTATTGCAGTCTGTAGCATAGCACGGAGTTCAGTGCTGCTATTAGCTAGTCACAATTGAGATGGCCAGGTTTTCAAACTTTTTGAAACCACAGACAGCCAGATGTGATGATCCCTTTTCGTGGGACACTTTTTCTAAAATATAAAAAATAGTTTAAAAAAATATATTATTACTCCTCCATGTTTCCTGCCTTTTCTGTTTCAGCATTAATAGTAATCAGGGATATAAATCTAATGGAGGATATTTAATAATAAAGTTAGTAGCCCTGGGTATAATCTTTTAGGATGAATGATTTCCAAATATTTAGCTATAATATACCAGAGAGTAGTTACATCTGAAATTTTTGGTCTTTTTCACGATAACCTTGAAAAAATTATGTCAAAAGTACCTGTGATTAAATTCAATGGAAGATGTCTGGCGTCTGCCGTCAAGATGGGTGAGATTCAAAAAGATGACTGATGAAGCTTACTGATGAGAAATTCCAATAACAACGTGGACAGGAACTGAAAGGGATTATTTGTCTACATGCATGAATTATGTTATCGAAAGTATACTGCGTACTACATGCAGTGCAGAAGAATTAAGATCCTATATAACACACTTAACACACTTGGGGTTGGTAAGATTTTAATTTATTTATTTAAAGAATTCTCCTATGCTCACCAAAACTGCATTTAATTGGTCAAAAAATACAGTAAAACAGGAACGTTATTACAATTATTCCTGTAAATATTCAGCATAATTACTCCAGTCTTCAGTGTCACATGCTCCTTAAGAAATCATTCTAATATGCTGATTTGCTGCTCAAGAAATATTTACTAGTATTATCAATGTTGACAACAGTTTTGATTAAAATTGTGATTATTATTATTTTATTTATTTTTTGGGATGAGATGAGATTTTTCTTCAAAAGAACATCATTTATTTGAAATGGAAATCTTTTGTAACATTATGTATGTGTCCTTGCTGAATAAAAGTATTAATTTCTAAACAAACAAACAAACAAACAAACAAAAACCTTACTGTTTTTCTTCGTGTTACTGACCCCAAACTTTGGCATTGCATCACAAAATATTAAACCAATTGGCAAAAAAATCACAAGCATACTATATTTTTTCATCATTGTATCTATCATTGAAAGTTTTAATTGTACAGTTGTTTTCACAAAAATTGAAGGGAATAAGAGGTACTGAAGGCACAATCATTGAGTGAGAGAGACAGCACTGGTGTATTTGGATGGATGGGGTTGCGCAATGATGGCTTTAGCAGTCATACACAGATGGAACAAGCTCTGAGGGAGGAGACACGAAAGAAAAACGTGCATTTTACAGTGCAAAAGGGCTAAAAACAAGCCTGGCCTGTGTTCAGTTGACCTCATAAATGTCTGAATGTGGCAGAAACACTTTGCTTGTTCATGAGAAACATGGCCTTAAAACAATTTCTCACAGTGGATTCTTCTGGCTGCTGTTTTTTATTATACTGTCACCGTTGTGTAGCTTTAGGCTTGTTACAAACAGCCATAACTTAAAGAAAAAAGGAAAGAATTGTGTAAAGAAGTGTGATATGAAACAACATTATGAGGGCATGCTGTGTGTGTAGATTTTTGTGACTAATGCCTGGTCTGGCTGATGCAATTTTGCATCAAGGATAAGACCAAACACACTGTGAAACCACCAAAGAAAGCATGATTTTGATTTAGAGCGCTTGTGTGCATCACTAGAGGGACAGAGAACACCAGAGCTTCAGTCACTGCAAAGCAAATTTTTCATGATATGCTGCCCTCTGCTGTTAAATTTAAAAATCTAGTTAATTTAAATACTAATTTAGTGTATTTGCAAAAACATCCACAATGTGGCGCTAAAGCTGTCTATGATCTGTCTGTCTATTGTGTTGTGCTGGAATTTTGTCAAATTATGCAACAAAATATTATTTGTCATTGTCACCACAGAAGATTATCAAACATAAAATGGTGTGGAAATGACACTGTAGACTTCAGCAGAACTGTCCTGTAATGCATGTCATGAGAGACGGGACAAACCGAAGCTGCTCTCAACTATTTCTAGGGCTGTCCCAATGTCAAAATCTGAAACATCCACTCCCTAAAAATTCCCACAATGCACAGCAAAAACCAAGGTCCATTGTGTTCACTGATTTCATTTGTATTTTAACATTTTGTAAAAGAATAAGAACCTAACCATGTTTTGCTAAATACATTTGCAGTGAACTTGTGAGGTAGAAAGGCCCACTATGATAAATGTATTTAAACATAAACTGCAGGATAGGATAGGTAATGGAACTTTACTTTTAATAGAAACAAAATCTGCTCACTAACATCCTTGACTCCCTGTTTTTAGTCTTTGATGCAGAACTTAATGCAATGTATTCTGTATCTTCGGGTTTTTGTTTGATTTTGTGGACTTTTAGTTTGTAGTTTTGGTCTGTTCATGTTTCCTGTGTTTCCCCTCATTACTCCCTGATTGTTTGCACCTGTGTCCCGCATTTCAGTTTTGTCTGTAGACTATTTTTTTCTTCCATAACATCACAATACCACAATAAATAATAATAATAATAATAATAATAATAATAATAATAAAACTGTGATTGGCATTTAAAAATCCATTTGTGCAGCCATCATAGAGTGGGAAAAAATAACCAACCAACACATTCGTAGAAAGGGTTTTCTTCCTCTGCTGATGACTGTGGACTGAGTAAAGAAACCAGTATGGACCTCATCAAAAGTGCTCCAAGTGGAGGTTAAGCCAGGACTTCTAGACACATACATGCCCCAAATTGTCTTGCATAATCTGTTCTGCAACAGAGCAATAACCAAGTGGTCAGCCTAAATTACAGATGTGTATTTTAAATTGACATGAAGCAGAAGTTGCGATTGTGTTTTTTCCCTATTGTGACATGTATCAGAGTGAAACGGCTTCTCGAACAAGACAAAATGTAGGGTCAGACTTGATTTTGTCCATTGGGAATTGATTGGATCATCGTTGTTTTCTGACAGGTTGTCCTGCTCTTGTGCCAGTAAACACATCATCAGAGAAGAGATTTTGTTGCAACATGGATGGAAAGGTATTTCCCATAAATCGCAAAATATAGGCCTATGTATTTTGTGCGACCAAAATATATTTTAAATATATGCCAAATGTATGCTGTAAACAGCGAAGCTCAATGAAATATATTTTTGAAATAGAATATATATTTAGTTTCAACCTTCATATAGCAAAATATATTTCAAAATGTATTTCAGGGGCAAGAAAATACATTTCCAATTTTACAGTAGTCTACATTTAGACTGAAGGCAAATGTGAATAGCCAAGAGATCAAAACTACATTACTAATGATTTAATAATGCTTATTTTATAAGATTATTTTTATTATTATATTATTTTATAATTGAATTTTCTTCAAATGTGTTATATTTTCATGCGCATTTTAATAAAGTTCTAACAAATAAGGTTTTCTTCAAATGTGACATATGTGAATGTATTTTCTTGGATTGAAAATTATAGCCCAAAAATTTAAATGTAAATGTTTTTTTATATATTGGTAGAAAATATATTTACGCAAAAATATTTTAAAGCACAATTTAGCAGATATATTTTTGGTCATTTTTGTGTATTTTGAAAAAACAATATATATATATATATATATATATTTCTGTATAGGTTTAATTAAAGATTACAATGGCACATACATTTAAAAAAATGCATAAATATATATTATATAAATAAATCATATATAATAATAGATGCTGCAATATTCCATAAAAAATAAGAATAAGTGACTTTAAGCCCTTGTGTTTTCTGTGTTGTCTGTTTTTTTTTTCGTTTCTTTCCCCCCCCCCCCCCCTTTGTTTGTTTTTTTTTCTTTTTTTCCCCCCCCCCCCCAGTTTAATTCACCCATTGCCTGGTGTAATGTAATGCGGATTACTTAAATATATACATATATAGAAAATGCATCTTTTATATATTCTTTTGTCAGTACATTACAAATGTATCCTTAATATTATTTCCTCATATCAATAAATCATTTAACCATTTGTCACTTACTCAGTTATCTTATAATAATTTATTATTTTGACTATATTATGTTATATGTTTGCATCCTTATGTTAATCTATTCTACATTTAACCTAGTTGTCCACTGTCTATGTCTGAGCCTGTTTCAATGTAAGTGTGAGACTATGTCCTTCGACAGGTTCACTCTTTCCATGTTTTACGATATTGTATGCTCTTGTAAGACTTAAGAGGAAGTCATGCACAGATTCTTGAGGCCTGCTTCAACAGAGATCGTAAGAGGTGTAGATGTCAGGGCAGGACAGGTTGTCACAAATGGTTTAAAGTATTTTATATTATTTATTAATAAATGTGTTATTTGTGTTTTTAATACCACCATCTATGTAAAAAAAATAATGAGCAAGCATAATTGAGAACACATTTGTGTCAGATTCTGCCAACTTCAATTTAAATTGATTCGTTTTCTGAAAAGGCTCTATATTGTTATGGAAACCTGATCATATTTTCATTACCAAATAAATCTGTGTTTAAATATCTTCCTTTCCTCTGCTGTGTATCTTCCATGAGTGACTTAGGCCAAACCAGCTGTGTTTCATTCTTTTATTTATCACCAAGTCTGTTATTTACCATGGACAGCAATGATACCAATATGGAAAAACATGATAGTTGTGTCTATGTTTGTGGCTCTGCTTTCTGTCCATTTTAGGGTAGTACGCTCTCAATGTACCATCAAAACCTCTGTTGTTTTCATTTAAATGCATGTGTACTGTTGGTACAGAAATCACTTGTATTTTTTTCCTAAAAAAGGATAACAAAGTTATATTAAATGTTTTAACTGAGCACAAATTCAAGTACGTGCCCTGTAGTCTATTTATATAATGATAATGTTTGACATGGAAAGGAAAAGAAGTATGAACAGACTGACATGTTTACTGAGAATCAAAAACAGTCTTTCTTGTGTCCTTTCTTTTGTCAGCTGTGGTCAACCTAAAAAAAAAGCACTCGCCCTTTTTTATTCTCTTTCTCTTTTGTAGTCCACAGTATCTACTATTGAATGCTATTTCCTACTATGACTCAAACGAAATAAAAGGACCCTCGTCATCCCACAGCCCTCCTCCGCCCAGCTCTAAACAAGAAAAGAAACAAATACACTAGTCTTTCTTCCAGGAAAAACAGTTCCAGAGAATGGATTCAAACGGCCATTGTTTTTTTGATAAAGGGCCTACATATTGCACAGCGGGGCTGGGGCCGTGACCCCAGCATCAGCTGACCCTGTTCAACTGTGTCAAAGAATGGGAAGATAAAAAGAGCACTCTCTCTTTCTCCAGACATGCTACCCCCCTTCTAGTGTCGCTTCGTATTGGGTAACGGACACTTTGATCAAAGATTAATTATGGTTTCCTGTCTGACACTCTATTGTTCATTGATTTGCAGTGTAGAGGACACATCTGCATGTTGTTGTCTTTATAACATTGGAGAAACGTATGTGTCAGATTCTGTACCCTGTTAATTATCATTAACAACAAGGTATATGCTCGTTTTGGTCTGTTCACATGTACACTCGCACAACACATTGATACTTACCGTATAAGTTATTGGCAGTGCTTTCTAAGACAGACATTGCTATTATTGTTACTAGTACTTACTACTAAAATACTAAAATTGATTTGTTAATGACTTTTTAATTAACAAAGTGTGCTTAACTGTATTGAATGTGCACTTGAAGTGTACTTCAAATCGTATGTTTCTAAAAAAATATGGTAACACTTTACAATAAGGTTCATTAGTTAAACATTAGTTAATGTATAAACTAACATGAACTAACCATGAGCAATACATTTGTTACTGTATTTACTAATCTTCACTAACGTTAGTTAATAAAAATACAGATGTTCATTGTTAGTTCATGTTAGTTCACAGTGCATTAACTAATGTTAACAAGATTTTAATAATGTGTTAGTAAATGTTGAAATTAACATTAACAAAGATTATTAAACGCTGTATAAGTGCAGTTCATTATTAGTTCATGTTAACTAATGTAGTTAACTAATGAACCTTATTGTAAAGTGTTACCAAAAATATATATATATACTTGATGATAATATAATATTATTAAAATAAAAGGCCACTTAAGTGTACTTTAAGTAAGTATGATTTCCTGACTGTGTTTCTTAATGCACTTAAGTACACTTTTAAAAGTGCACTTTGTAATAATTTTAAATAAAATGTTTTACTGTATGGAGTACAATGATTTAAAGTACATTTTAAATCAAATTGATTGTTTTAACAATCGCTTATTTTGTTGACTAACATAGTAAAGCACTTGATTTTAATTGTAACTAGTATGTATAAATTTATCATTACAGATGTGTAATTACAAATATATTTATAATGACACAAGTTTCAACAGAAATTATGTTATACTTATTATATAATATTTTTTGTTTTTCATAAATGGTTTTCAGTACTTTCGGCAGTACACAACCATATTTCAAAGACAATAGATGTAAGCATGAACTTATTATAGTCCTAATTAAGTTGGTCAAAAAGCACTCTAAAGTGGAAGTTGGTGGAAACAGATGATAAAATAAGTAAAAATCACACATTAAAGTAGAATCCGAGTCATATCTAAAAACCAGTATATCATAGAGTTGGTGGTGGGCTCTTTTGACTTGGTAAGAAATCCCACAGCAATGCTTTTGGACACGCAACTCTAGCAGTGACTTTTGTGTGGGCATGCATTTCTTGCTTTTTTATAAAATGTAAAAGTCCAATGTGAAACCTGCCCACGAATGCAGCATGCTCAAACTGCATTCACACGCATTAGCGGTTACTCCAGCAAGCGTAACTAAAGTAGAAGCCTACAGTAGATGGCTGAAACATGGCCATCCCATATAAACACCAAATTTTGCAACCTTGTTTCTGCTTCTCATGGAAATCTAACTCTCCAAAATGCCCCATTTATAAACATACATGTTGTTGATCGCCCTGGCCAAGCCCAAACAACACATGGACTGCTGTCAGCTTCCTTTAGCCAAGAATCGTCCGTAAGTAAAATGAAAACCAGCATGATTGGGGAAACTGAAGTTTTCTGGGTTGATGAAGTACTGTAATGTGGTTTTGGTGGGGGAACAGATCCCAAACCTTTTCTCACATGCAACCGTTTTCACATCTGCCCCACAGCTGCTGCACTGGCCCGGGGTGCTAGAGAGACGAAGAAGAGCAGGGAGAAGAAATAGAGTGGAAAATGGGTGGGTAACATAGAATATAAATGAGTTCCCTATCGATACTTCACTCGTACTGCATCTGTTTAAGACGCTTGGGGAAAACTTATTTTTCTCTGATGACTGAAGCCTTTCAATAAGGCTTCAGTGCACACCGCTGACGGTCACGACAAGTGTGTTTCATGCTTGGGTGCCGCCCACGCTGAAGCTGCACTCATTGAGACGGAATGTCCTCATTGCGAGGATATGAGTCTCGCCTCTCTGCGCTCGCGGATAGCTTTCTTTTCAGAGATCGACTCCGCCCCTCGCGCCCTCCCGCTTTCTTCCTCCCAGGAGCCTGTGTAACTGCACGGCCAATGGTTCGTGCAGTGAATAAAAAACGAACCAATGGCTCAGCAGAGAAGCCCGCCAGAACGGGCGGGGTCATCTGGCTATTTAAGCCACACATCGCCATAGGATCCTCAGATTATTCTCCTTCAGCGATGACTACTAGATCTTCGCTCTACAAGACTACGAAGCCTTCGCCGTGATCAAGCCTCACAGCGGATCGAGAGACCCCTTCCTGCTCGGCCATTCTCACCGCTTCACGCCACCCTCGCGCTGCAGCAGCGACGGTCTCCGGGTCCCTGCAGCTATCCGCAAATTTAGAACATTTTCGGCGTTGTTTCAAATGCCGCGCTGTGCTCTCGGCAGCCCCGTGGCCCATTCCCCTGAGACGGGAACTCCTCTCTCAGGCAAACAGAACTATTTGGCACTCCCAGCCCAAGCTGTAGGCTCTGCACCTTTGGCCTCTCGAAGGGAGCTTGCCAACCTCCCCAAGAACGTGCTAAACACAATCTCTCAGGCTAGAGCACCGTCTACAAGATGCCTCTATGCCCTTAAATGGTCTGTCTTCTCCGCCTGGTGTACAGCCCGTGGCGCAGACCCAATCTCATGCGACATATCTCTGATATTGTCCTTCCTGCAAGAGCTGTTGGATAAGGGCCGTTCCCCTTCCACGCTCAAGGTCTATGAGGCAGCCATAGCAGCTTCTCACGCTCCTATAGCTGACCAATCGGTGGGCAGGAACAACTTAGTTGTTCATTTTCTGAAGGGGTCTAGAAGGCTCAACCTGCCTCGCCCCATCCCTGTCCCTACATGGGATCTGCCCACAGTGTTGAGAGCTCTGAAGAGCCCTCCTTTTGAGCCGCTACAGTTCATTGACCTTCGTCCCCTGACGCTTAAGACTGCTCTGCTTCTAGCATTAGCATTGGAAAAGAGTATGGGAGATCTGCAGGCGCTATCAGTGAGCCCCACCTGCCTCGAGTTCGGGCCCAACGACTCTAAGGTCGTCCTGAAACCAAGGCATGGTTATGTACCTAAAGTGCTCTCTACTCCATTTAAAGCACAGGTAATAACTCTATCGGCGCTTCCTCCTTGGGAGCAAGACCAAGAGTTGAACTTACTCTGTCCCGTCAGGGCACTGAAAGTCTATGTTAAGCGTTCCGCCCTATTCAGGCTTGCTTCGGTGGCCGCACCAAGGGTTGTCCAGTTACGAAGCAGAGACTTTCCAAATGTATAATCGACGTTATTATGCTAGCATACTCTTCTTTGGGCCTTCAATGCCCCATGGGAGTAAGAGCCCACTCAACTAGAGGCGATGCCTCTTCCTGGGCTTGGTCTAGCGGTGTGTCCATTGCAGAAATTTGTGCAGCGGCTGGCTGGTGTTTTGCCAGATTCTATAGTCTGGACATCCCGGCCTTACAGGTGCGGGTCCTTTCTGCATAGCAGGGCACTCTGTCATATGACAACCAGTGTTTGGCGTTTGCCTCCTTCATGTATGCTCTTGGCCCTCAGTGAGTTCCGAGACTGTACTGAATTATTTCTGGACGATGATACAAGGCTGGGCCGACCTCTCTGAGTTTAGCCCTACTGCCTTTTGCGGGGCGTCCCTGCAAAATACTTGGTCCCTCTGGGCCCCCTTGGGTGCTTAAGGCAAGTTCAAGTATTAGTCGATCCTCTAGCATAGCACGGCGGGATTGTACTGGTTCCCCAAGCGTCTTAAACAGACGCAGTATGAGTGAAGTATACATTACTAATGTATTTACACAGCTTTATAATACAAAGACCTTTAAATAACAATAGTGACCTGACCCATATACTCAGGTTTCAATGCCAAATTCAGTTCAGGGAACATTTAAGGGCAAAACATGTTATGAACAGTGAATCCTTTATGTAAATACAGCCTGGCAGTTACTGCACATACTTTGATTCATGTAGGTGACGATGTAGATAAGTGTGTCCCGCCTTTTTCTACCTAATGGTTCCTGTGTCCTCTTTAACCCCATCAATAAAATGGTGAAAAGACAAAAAAAAGGAGAAAGTCAATGTAGAATTGAAGCCTGCAGTTCTTGTTGTGTCCAGCAGGTGACATCTGAGCTCCATGATTGTTGATTAGCCCACCAACAACCAGCTTGTAATGAGTTTAACTTTCAACACTCTTGTAAATCTAACCACAACTCAACAACAGACACAGTGACTTGACAGTGATACACAGTCTTGCTCTCTAACCAGGGATCTTGTGCATCCAACCCAGGCCCAGGGGAATCCATTTAGAAAGCACATAACCATTTGCACTCACTACTCCAGTATTAGCTGTTCCATTAGCAAAGGGCAAAATTAGCATCTGAAGAGTTTCATGGTTGGTTTAGAGTGAAATATGGGCTCAAGTGTACGCCTCACCATACGCACAATGTGGCAGGGTGGTGTGCTTCAGTCTTTGTGATCTATATTAGGCCACACATCTCACATGCAGGCCATGTATTCATGCACAAGCAGCATTGTGCTGAAAATATGATATGTTTGCCATCAGGGATTTTCGATAACTGTGGAGCACTCTGAACTTGTGTGGTTCTTAATGGTTGTAACTTACAGGTAGAGACAAACTGGAATGCTGCTCAGTAGGTTAACTAGAACACTGTGTGAAGAGGCAACTCAACGCATATCTTTGTCGGAATGAGGATGTATGACAAAAATAAAAATAAACATACATGTAAAAGTAGATATTTGTCAGTGATTTTCTATTAAAAAAATGGTAACACTTTCTATGAAGACCATATTAATAACACATTATAAGGATATTCTTAAGGCATTATAATGAATGCATAATGCATTATAAAAAAAACTTATAATATGTTGTTTCATCTCATAAATAAGCATAACAATTATAATACATGATAAAACTTACTTACTACTTCATACTTGCTTTTATGAGTATGATTATTTGTAACAATCAATAAACACCAAATTTACACCATTTACACCATACACCATTAGCAAAGGGTAAAATTAGCATCTGAAGAGTTTCATGGTTGGTTTAGAGTGAAATATGGGCTCAAGTGTACGCCTCAATTATAATACATGATAAAACTTACTTACTACTTCATACTTGCTTTTATGAGTATGATTATTTGTAACAATCAATAAACACCAAATTTACACCATTTACACCATACACCATATATCTCATATTTTGACATGATTTATTTAAGATCTGTACAGTATCTTACTATCTTACTGATATTACAATAAATATATTTAAAATCAAATATGCCATATTTGTCACGTGTATGTTTCCGTTGAGTTCCTGTTTTCCTTATTTGATCCTTCCAGTTCCTTTTCACATTATTAGTATCATCATTAGTTATCCCCATCACCTGTCTGCTCCTCGTTGTCTACCCTATTTAGTTCTAGCCCGTTCAGTTCTCCCTTGTCTGGAATTGAATGTTGATGTCTTCTCCTCTTGCTACGTGTGATTCCCTGTGACAAGAATAAATCCCTTTATTTCGTACTCCTGGTCTCCTCGTTCCGCGCTCCTCACACTACCACTGACCGTGACAGAATTCCAGACCTAAAAGTGACAATAACTGACACCCCTTCTACCCGTGTTTGTTTTTCGTTTTTTGAAAAGTGTTTTTGTTTTGTTTTTCCGTTCATTTCTCCCCGTCCAAATGGAGGAACGAGCGATGTTAATCGCCGTGGCTCAGGCGAACCCCGACCCGATTCTCTACACGAGGGCATTCGTGTTGCTCGCCCTCGCCAGCTCCCTCGAGGGAGAAACCCTCCTGACGCTGTTCCGGATCAGGATAACCTACCGTCCTGTGTCTGGAGAGCTTCCGATCCCGATCCGGGACCCATCTGCCGGCCGTTCCCGAGTCAAGTAGGCCGGCCGTTCCTCAGGCAAGCCCACCACATGATAATGTGGCAAGCCCCTCAGACGTTAATGTGGGAAGCCCGCCGGACAATAATATGGCAAGCCCTCCATCCGTTCATGTGGGCCCAGTGTCGGTTCCAGCCCCAGTGCCCGCTCCTCGTAAGCGCCTTCCAGAGCACCCCCCGGTGCCGGCTCCTCGAAAGCGCTTTGCTGTGCCTGCTCCTCCAGAGCACCCTCCAGTGCCAGCACCACGTCAGCGCTACCCTGATCCCCAGTTCAGCCCAGGAAGGGCTCCTGTTCCCGAGCATCGCCCAGGGAGGGCTCCTGTTTCCCCGTTAAGCCCAGAAAGGGCTCCTGATTTCCCATTAAGCCCAGGGAGGGCTCCAGTTTCCCTGTTAAGCCCAGGGAGGGCTCCGGATCCCGAGTATAGCCCACGGAGGGCTCTTGATTCCCCGTTAAGTCCACGGAGGTCTCCCGAGTCCCCGGCTCCGCCATGGCAACCCGAACTGCCTTTCTGATCCACCCTGGAGGCTCTCCTTGTCTCGGCCCAGTTCCAGTCCTGCACCAGCCTCCAGCCCCCTCCCCGATGGTACTGGGGGGCGATCTGTCACGTGTATGTTCCCGTTGAGTTCCTGTTTTCCTTATTTGGTCCTTCCAGTTCCTTTTCACATTATTAGTATCACCTGTTCCTTGTTATTAGATATCCCCATCACCTGTCTGCCCCTCGTTATCCACCCTATTTAGTTATACCCCATTCAGTTCTCCCTTGTCTGGAAATGTATGTTGATGTCTTCTCCTCGTGCTACGTGTGATTCCCTGTGACAAGAATAAATCCCTTTATTTCGTACTCCTGGTCTCCTCGTTCCTCGTTCCTCCTCACACTACCACCGACCGTGACAATATTACACATTCATCTGATCTTATGGCTGTT
The DNA here is from genome assembly GCF_001515645.1 of Sinocyclocheilus grahami. Taxonomy (NCBI): domain Eukaryota; kingdom Metazoa; phylum Chordata; class Actinopteri; order Cypriniformes; family Cyprinidae; genus Sinocyclocheilus; species Sinocyclocheilus grahami. The sequence goes on from NW_015505472.1 coordinate 357,237, forward strand.
TAAGAAAAACATTATTTTTATTTTTATTGTTGTTGTTATTATTTATAAGTGGTCTTTGTCTGCTTTAAGTAAAGTAACAAGTTAAACATGGCAAGATATGAGACTTATAATACATTATAACTATGGGAAATATAATCCATTGTAAGTTAAGTGGAAGCATTGTGTTCATTGTGCATTATAAATCACCATACCCTTAAAAGCTATAACCACAAATAGGTAAATATTATAATGCATTAAAACTGTTGTTATGATTACTCATGAGATGATACAACATATTATAATTTTTTTATAATACATTTATAATACATTCATTATAATGCCTTAAGAATACTCTTATAATGTAAATATGGGCTTCATAGAAAGTGTTACCAAAAAACTGTAGACAAAGGCTTGAACAGTTAAATAAGCTGATACAATTGCAGAAATAAATACAGCCAGCATCTCCGTCTGTTGGGTTGCAATTCAGTTTTTTCGAAACCGTTTTTCACAATAATTGTGAATTGCTTTACAAGGATGCTGCTCAAAGTGATGAAGCTAGCAAACCAGGCAAGGACGACAAGGGTGACTGTAGACAAAGGCTTGAACAGTTAAATAAGCTGATACAATTGCAGAAAGAAATACAGCCAGCATCTCCGTCTGTTGGGTTGCAATTCAGTTTTTTCGAAACCGTTTTTCACAATAATTGTGAATTGCTTTACAAGGATGCTGCTCAAAGTGATGAAGCTAGCAAACCAGGCAAGGACGACAAGGGTGACTAAAACCCCTCAGATGATGTGGATAGAATGAGGAAGAAAACTTTGGAGAAACCAAGACTTAGCAAGGGGAACCCATCTTCTGTTAGTCAGCACTTATTACAAAGATTTATTTTGTTATGTTAGCGACATGATTATTTAAAAAAAAAAAATAAACAAGTTGAGACAGTACAAGTATGTGTAAGATAGGGCTGATATGCTCAAACTCTCTAGGTCTGGTAAGATGCTGGATTTTCAACTGCTTTGTTTAGGATTACATTGTGGAACCCAGTAAACAAACCATTATAATCTTATAGCTATAAACACATGATTAATTTATCCGCATCCTGTATGCAAAATGAGTTCTTGTCTTAGTATATATGCCAGGTTTCCTAATGATATCACCTACTGGGAGCATGCTGAAGGAGAACAGCAAATGTCTTAAAATGGAGCCTTGTGGCTCTCCATAATTTCACCTGCATCAGAGCATACAGATTTACAAAATGTAAACCAGACAAGCCCCAGCCATCAAATGCCAACAATGTTCTCAGGCTAAAGTACTTTAAGATGTATAGTGTAATTTTAAAGGTAATGTAATGTAAATTACTATTACAACAGCTATTGTAATGGGGCTGAAACATGTAGGTTACACTATTTCTTTCCAGAGAGAAGTTCAACCGGAGAACATTGTTTTATTCAGAAATTTAAATAAAGGTTTTTATATTGTTATTATTATTAATACATAAATTATTATATTAATAATTATAGATTATAAAAATATATAAATATTAATATTGATTATAAATATTAAATTGTAGAAATTATACATATATAATCTGGTCAAAGTTTGGGTTTCTTGATAAGCAGCCTGATCTTGATAAGCCAGCAATTTGAGTTTTCTCTCTATATGGGAAAGGGAAATATCTGAACAAACAATACTAACAACAACAAAGCTAAAGAACAAAATTAGGTTCAATTTTAAATGTGATTGATGTGCCTGAAGTGATAGTGACACTGGGAGACTCTGAGTCTGAAGGTACAACTGAAGCATTGAAGAAGACTGAAAGCACATTAGCTAGAGTATTTGCAGTCTATTGTCCTATATATTATCACAGAAACACCTACTGTATATCGATGCTTTAAACATTTTCAATCTGACTTTGTCCTAAAATGACTTATGGGAACCTGGTATTCATTCAACAATACTCTTTATTAGGGCTTGATAAAAAATGTGTACTGGGCTTTGTTGAAGCCCATGAGGGGACACAGCAAGACAGAAAAACAAACAGCATGTAGAGGACATGGAGACACAGACTTCATACATCAGACTCGCTCCCTGACACTAACCACATCGCTCAAAGTGATGAAGGAAATGAGCCTTCAAGAAAGACAGAAAGATGAAAAATTAGATTCTGCTGCTCTCCACTGTGTGAGTTGTGTGTATTTTTGTGTGTTATGGTACATGTGTATATCTGAGACTGCTGTCATGTGTATGCCATGAGTATGTGTGTGCTCCATTCTGCTAGAGACAAGCAACCCCACCTTCCTCTTTCACTGTTTGAATGAGAGAGTGAAAAGGCTTTTGGTTGTAATTATAGTAATTAATGATTTTTTTTCTTCCTTTCCACCAATGAAAAGTGCCCTGACCTCATCCACCTTTACCAGCTCTGCTGGATGTGGTCTGTTCTGTAAGGAGATCCCCCTGTTTATGTTCAAATGGGTGTTACACTACATTCTTCTTTTCAACTACTGGCCCTTTTATGCGCTTCACTTCCCCTGGGTGCATAGGTGTGCTTGAGTGTGTCTGTGTGCAGAACAACGTCACTATGTTGAAGTAATTTGAAGTGTGTTTGACTTTTTGTGCTGTACGTGAGCATGGCTATATACATAATAATTCATAGCCAGCCTCAAGTCTGACAATTGACACAGTTCCTGTATCCGAATTTGCATATTGTACTTCACACATAAAACATTTACTTCACCAGTGAATGTATGCACTTTTCACATATAGTAAGTTGCAGTAAACATTTTGACACCTCAGGTATTGTTTGTATTAGCATGTTAGTGTTAGCATTTAGCTAAAGCCATCACTTTAAAATGCATTTTTTTTTTTTTATTTAGATTCATTCCATTTAGATTCATACATTTTAAAACTTCCGCTTTTCAGTTCAAAAAGTAGAAAAGTTGAAATTATAATACTCACAAACTCTTCTGTTGTGCAAGGTGTTGTTAGCATAAAAAGCATACGTGGATTCACACTTAGAAAATCCACTGGAAATAGGCTAGTGAATGTCTGGGCAACTTTGCAAACAATTTTCTACAAAATGAGGTTTAGGATGCATTAATTCCAATCTTGCAAATTACTTTTCAATTAGATTGTATGCAACATGAACAAATAAGCTCTGCTAATGCTAAAAAGACTTTCAAAAATCCTTTGAAAATATTATGTAGGCATTTGAGATGCACTAATTCTAATCTTGCATATTATTTAGGATGAATAGTATGATAACTGAAAAATGATTGATGCTTATTGTATAATCAGTGAAGATTTCTATATTGCAGTGGCAAGATGTACAACTGTTCATTGATAATGATGCAAGTAATCTAGTTTTGTTTAGATTTTTTATGATACTCGCTTGCACTGTAGGCGCTCTATTAGAAGTTATTCTCTCTCTCTCTCTCTCTCTCTCACACACACACACACACGCTTGCACATTTACATTTCTATCCAATCACACCACAGGCCTGCATGGTGAAAGGGGGGTGGAGGGTCTTTCAATATCATTCGACACCAATAACCTAGAGATAAACACAGGATTTACACACCCTCTGAAACTCGTTCACTCATTACCCCCAACCTAGGCCAGTGACCTCTTTCCTTATGAATACAATACAATGATGAATGATCGCAGAAGATACACATCTACTGCTCTGGGGGAACCCAGGTCTGTTTGCAGAGGTGTTTAGTACTGATTGCTCAGCAGAGAGAGTGTGAGAGGATGAATTAGGGCCACAGGTAGAGAGAAGTGTCTTTGTGGTGAAGCCATAAGCAAAAGACCCCCCAAATCCCCATCATCCCCTTTTCCTCCTGCCTGCCTCCCACGAGCCTTTGCGGCTTCGTCTCCCCAAATCACACATGCAGAGAAGGAGTCGAGTAAATCTGGCTCCCAGTGGGAGAGAGAAAGGCTGGAAAAAATAAATCTGGCACAGTTCACTGTGAGTTCAGGCAAGTCATGGCTCCGAGTTCTCTCATTCATTCTCTCGCTCTCCAATCTTTGTTATCTTTCTGTCATCAGTTTACCCCCATACTGGTGAATCTGCTTTCATTAAGTGTTTATCTTAGTTTGACAAATTGCCTTTCAAAATGGCCTTCCCTATCTGTCATATTTAACTTACCTACAACTTCACAATGCAGTTAAGGCAATTAGATTTAACATTTTCTGAAGGAAATGTGAGTGCTTCCCCATGCTAAACCCACTGCCATGATTCTAGCTCTCACAGACATTTATTCAACTGTGTTTCAAACTTTTATTCAATCTTCTTTTAAACTAAAAACAAGAGTATATACTTTAGTATACTTTTTATGTACTTATATGTGTACTTATATCATGTACTCAGGAGATATTCTCAACAAAATGATACATTAATGGTTAGTGTACTGATAAGTATACAGGACAATCCAAGTATAATTGACCTAATCAAACCTTTTTTTATATTCGTGTTATAGTGTTCGCAAAGTATATTACTGTTACCCTTAAACTACATATTAAAGCATACTTTTATAAACTAAAATGTGGGCCAATTTCCCAAGAACTAATGAAATAGTACATTTACAAGTATACTACTGGTACATTGATTTTAGTATATTACTTCATAAAGTATACTTGAAGTTCTCTTTTGCAAGGGAGTAATGTGGGTGGTTACCTATCCACCAGACACAAATTGTAAATTTACTCACTCTGAAATGTAACAGTATACTTCTTGCTAAAACATGCACACAATTAGAGATATCATTCATGTCTGTATCACAAACAGTGCTGGACAAGTTACACGCCAAAAGTTATGTAGGTTATGTAAGTATAAGACTTAGCAACCATAACTAAAGAAGCGAGAGAGGTGGACATTTTGCAGATTGAGGAGTTCCAGACGGTTAATGAAGACGGATGTGAATACATGGATTGCTGGAGCACAGAGATTTCCAACTCTGACCTCTGACCTTTGATGGAGGAAGAAAGAAAGACAAAAACAATAACTTGAAAAACTCTAAACATCTACAGTTTAAATTTGAGAAACTTTTTACCCATTGTTGATTCCTTGCCGGTTTCATTAGCATTGAACTGTTTGGATAAGTGTAATATCTGTTACGTTCTTACTGTCACGAATCTGGTCCATGAACTTCCATCTGCTAGCCATCAGAGGTCACCCTTTCCAACTTCATTGACTCTCGCACTACACACTGTTGCACATCACCCCGGACTACATATCCCATCATTCATTGCACTGATTGCACTCAGCACGGATTGCACACAGCTGGTAACACTGATTGCACCCAGCTGTTTCATATCACTCCCTCACTATTTAACACTCACTCTGATCCCTTCCCTCTGCCGAGTATTGTTTTAGCACATATCTTTGGATAGCTTCACTACAGAGCCCTCAGTCGTAGCCTTAGCCTTAGCCTTAGCCTTAGCCTTAGCCTTAGCCTTAGCCTTAGCCTTAGCCTTAGCCTTAGCCTTAGCCGTTTTTCTCGGTTTCTGATCTTCGCCTGGTTTCCTGGATTTCTCCTTTAGTCTTGCCCCTCTTTTGATTCTGTCTGCCGTTCATTGACCTACGTTAGCCCTAGGACTATTCTTGTGTCTTGCCCGCCATATACCTGTCTGCCACTGTTTGACCCTGCCTGCTTTATGACCACGTCTCTGTCTTCTCCAAAATAAAGCTTTGCGAATGGATCCTCACGTCTCGTCAGCCCCGTTACACTTACCATGTGTATAGGTGTTCATATACTGTCATTCAACAACATGAACTAGTACAGTAATCCCAGTATTCTGTTTTTTAGATCAATGCATGTATGCTCTATTTAAGATGTATATCATTTGGTTTAGATGGAGATCAGTGCAGATCTATGGCCTATTGTTGTTATGACCCTCCCTCCCCTTATCCTTCTTCCTAATAAAACATGAGCCAAGCACCTAAGGGAGTGGCTGCAGTGTTAAATTACCTGAGGTCTGTAATTACACACACACACACACACACGACTCTTTCAAACACACATGCACACACTAATTATGTATAGTAGATAAAAAAATGTTTTAAAAAAAGCTGCCAGCACAGACGTTCGCACAGAGGATCAAATATATATTCACATTGGCTATAATGTCTTGTAGTTGAGTGAATTCATGAAAAACTTCACAAAAGCATATGAGCGGCCTAATCCAGTATATGGGCCACTTGGCCAGTCACCTGACCAGGCAGATCTGTTAATTAGCTCACTTAGAGCACATCAATGACCCTGATGACAGAAGACTAAACCTGAAGACTTTTTTAAAGGGGATCCGGGAACAAAACAGCTTTCTTTAATTGCAAGGTCCCAGTAAATAACCCCGGGGTGAGGGGTCGGAGGTGACGACCCCATTGGAGAGGATCTGGGTTGAGTCTCTGCAGTGTTCAGTGCTGAACCAGCTGTAATAATAGATGACAGGCCAGCTCGCTGAAACAAGGCCGGAGTCAAGATCCAGATCTCGGTGAGGGATCGTAGAGAACTTTCTTCTCTCACATGGATACATATGGCCTCAAGGCCTTAGGTCAGGGGAGAGCGCTCACACACATGCACACACACTCCTATCTCGTTCCCTTACTGAAACCAATATGTTCTCTGGAGGTAAAAGTGGCAGAAAAATATGTTTTTTTCTGTTTTTATACTTAGAAAAGTGGCAATGGCTGTAACCATAGGTTAGCATTTAGCAATTTAGCAAGAACTTCTCCCTCAAATCATGAGGTAGTTACCCATGTTCACAAAACTGCATAAACATACAAATTACAAAATAACAGTTAAAATGTGTACAATTTTTTGTATTCATTAAACAGTAGACAAAATAGTAACCAGATGACCTGCTACTACTTCTGATATTCTCACGTGCACATCCAATGAAGGCTTTACTATCCCATGAGGCCATGTGAGAGGAGCTGCGTATGACAAGTTGAAGTTGTAAGTCACATGACAATGACAACAGGCTTACTATAGAGAACATACATTTTTAATGGTCACAAAGTAAGTTCTTAGTAGCTAGCAACTGCATAGCAACACCTTGGCAACCTTCAATAACATCCTAGCATCACGATGATGAATGTTGCACCGATAATCACCACTCACATATCCTTCAGAAAATGTAAACATTTTGGTAACACTTTATAATAACTTTCATTTATAAATCATTAACAAACATTATATAAACAGATTAAATTAACAGATCATTAGTTAATATATATTCACAGAAATATGAGATAATGTTCTTGTTAATGTTTACTAATGAACTTACCAAACAATACCTAAAGTTACTTACATGTGGTCCATCACTGTTCTCATCATTCTGCTTATTGGCTGTAAATATATTTGAACCACAACATATATGAATGTAAATTTGACTGGTAAGAAACAATAAGACGTACATGTCTAACCCAAGCTCAACCATTTCTTTAATATAATAATTGTCTATTGTGTAACGAATCAGCTCATGAGGAAATATGAATAATTAACCATAACTAGTTATAATTAATTAACAGCACATAACCATTCTAATACAGCCGATCTGTTGGAGAGGCTTGCGGGGGGGCTTGTGATCCAGTAATGAGTTGCACATATTAAAGAGCTGTTCCTCTTGCATGCAATCTGCATCACTGAGACAGTTATTAACCTTGACTGTGTAGCGAATCAGCTCATGGGGAAATATGAATAATTAATCATAACTAGTTATAATTAATTATAAATATTTAGATCCGCTGTAGATATTTAGCTGACCTCTCAGGGTCAACTGTCTGGCAATGGTTAAGGGAAATAACTTTCTTACTGTACAGTTCTACAAAGAGCTTGTAGCATAAATCTGCATGATTAAGTGACTCCAGTTATGAGCAAACAATGAACAACGTCAAGTGTGATACAAGTAAGACTTTATTAACTACATAAACACTTAAACTAGTCTAACATACTACATAAACACTTAAACTGGTCTAACATACACATACACACACACACACACATGCATACAGT
>NW_015505472.1:365265-378669 GCF_001515645.1 Sinocyclocheilus grahami
GCATATGGAACTTGAATCAAAATTACTACAGATTCTCAGGAAACTAATATATTGCCTATGTACCAACACATAATATACACGCTCATTTCGATCATCAGAAGGCGAATTCATAGATACTAAACATGGTATGATTACATATGGCAAGATGACAGGAATGGGTTCCATCATAAGCATGCATAGAATAGTCTAAAAATATCAAAGACAACATACACCATGACCTGAAGGATATGTGTGTTCATTCAAAGAAAGGTTTTCCTATGAATTAATTAGCAGAAAAGTCAATTTCTACTGTGCATTGTGCCTCTTGCTATGGAACATGCAGTGATTTTCCCTACTTACATTCCTGTGGGTCATAAAACCAGTGATATCAGCATTAGTTGCCATGGGGACCAGGGGGGCCTGGTGTCATTGCAGACATCCTGGCACCCAGTTTATTGGGTGAGGGGACTGTGACGATTTGTTAATCTAATGAATAACTGATTTGTTAAATAAAATGAAAAATTGTGTTTTTGATTGGTCCAGACGCTACAACTGTATCCCACGTGACCCGCTTCACCTCTGACTGTGCCTAATGGGCCTTTCACAATCATCTTAGATGATATGTCACTCAAAGACTGGCTTTCACAACTGAAGACTGAAAGATCCAACAGCACTCTTAGTCTACCACTGGGCACTCATAATCTACCACTTTGATCTGATACCTACAAAATATATGGTAAAACGTAAAAAAAGGGAGAGAGAGAAGAAGTCTCTTAAACTCACCACAGCTGCATGTATTTGATTGAATATACAGTAAAACAGTAATATTGTGAAATATTAGTGCATTTAAATAACTGTTTTCCATTTTAATTTATTTTTAAAGGGGTCATATGATGCTGCTAAAAAAACATTATTTTGTTTATTTGGTGTAATGAAATGTGTTTATGCGGTTTAAAGTAAAAAAAAACAACATTATTTTCCACATACTGTACATTATTGTTTCTCCTCTATGCCCATCTTTTTGAAATGCGTCGATTTTTACAAAACTCATCGGTCTAAAAATGCGAGGTGTGCTGTGATTGGCCAGCTATCAGTGCGTTGTGATTGGCAGAATACCTCAAGCGTGTGACAGAAATGATACGCCCCTTAACATACTGTGATGGCGTGTCCCAGCTTTCATAACGAAAAACACAGCAGCCTAGCGTGAGCGAAAGCCCCGGCTTCACGTTAGCTGAAGCCGGGCAAGAGTGAGCTGGGGCGGCGGGGTCGAGAATGGCGGTCCCGGCGAAGGAGCGGTGAAAACTGTGAAAGTGTGTGAAGGTGAAGGTGTGGCTGCCTCTTAACTTTTATAAAGAATATCTCTTTAGATTTGAGACTTTAGTCTTTGCAAATTTACAGATCTTCTTTATGCACCAAGAGCTTGTAACACTCCAAAGAGAAAGGAAAAAATGAAATCGCATCATATGACCCCTTTAAATTAAATGTATCACTGTGATGGCAAAATGGAATTTTCCTTCATAAATCATTCTAATATGCTATAATTAATTATCATTTTTGAAAACAGTTGTGCTGTCTAATATTTTTGTGGAAACCATGATGCTTTTTTCAAGAGTCAAGATTTCAAGAATAGAAAGTTCAAAAGAATGGCATTTAAATATCTTCACTGTCACTTTTGGCCAATTTAATACAAAAGAAAATAAAAGTTTGGGATCAGTAAGATTTTTGATGTTTTTTAAGGAAGTTTCTTATGCTCATCAAGGCAACATTTATTTGATAAAGAAAAAAACAATATTGTGAAATATTATTGCAATTTAAAACAACAGTTTTTTATTTTAAAATATTAAAATATTATTTATTCCTTTGATGCAAAGCTTAATTTTCAGCATCATTACGCCATTACTGTGTCCTTTGTGTCTTTCTGTGTTCTTTGATGAATTAAAAAAAAGTATACATGTCACGGTGTGCCTACTGTGAAGGAGCGAGGAGACGGAGGAGAATCCAGAATCACAGACTTTATTTCACATCAAGGTAAATCACACGTAGGACATGGGGATCGGCGTAAAATACCAAACAACCAAACTCTGAACAGGAAACACATTAAATACACATGACATAACGAGGGGATGACGAGAAACACCTGGGAGCAATAAACCTAATTGAACATGAGGGAAAACTGGGTCATGGAAAGCACGTGGGTGAGGAAAACAAAACACGAAACACAGGACTGACATTACCACCACCTCCCGGAAGGCACGTCCACGCGCCCCACAACATCCAACGGGGAGGGGGGTGGGCGCTCTGGAGGCCCCTCAAGACAGACACGAGAGTGCTACCTGTTCCAGGACCCATGGCGGATCAGGCAGACTAGGAAGCCATGGCGGAGCAGGGAACTCAGGGGGCCATGGCGGAGCAGACAGTTCAGGAGGCCATGACGGAGCAGACAGTTCAGGATGCCATGGCGGATCAGACAGCTTGGGGAGCCATGGCGGAGTGGCCTTGGCCTCGGCCCGGCCTCTATGGCCAGAGCCCTATAACCCCCCCAAAAAAAATACTTGGGGAAAATATCAACCCCTAAGACCCTCCGTGGGCCTGACTTGGGTACTGTGGCCCTCCCTGGGCTTGACTTGGGGACTGGAGCCCTCCTTGGGCTGGACGTAGGAATTGGAGCCCTCTCTGGGCTAGACTCAGGGACAGGAGCCCTCTCTGGGCTAAACTCGGGGACTGGAACCCTCTCTGGGTTAAACTCGGGGACTGGAGCCCTCTCTGGGCTAAACCCGGGGACTGGAGCCCTCTCTGGGCTAAACCCGGGGACTGGAGACCTCTCTGGGCTAAACTCGGGGACTGGAGCACTTTCTGGGCTAAACTCTGGGATTGAAGCTCTCACTGAGCTAAACTCGGGGATTGGAGCTCTCTCTGGGCTAAACTCTGAGATTGAAGCTCTCTCTGGCTCAGGGGCTGGAGCCGACACTGGAGCTGGCTCAGGGGCTAGAATGAGGGTTGAGCACAGTTTTTTCCTACTTACCCTCCTCCTTTGGTCAAGGGTGAACGGGCTTGAGAGTGCCGCGGTCGGCGGCCTTGACTGAAGAACGACCGGCGGGCCTGACTGAGGAACGGCTGTCGGGCCTGACTGAAGAGCGGCCGGCGGGCTTGAGAGTGCCGCGGCCGCCGGGCTTGACTTTGGAATGGCCGGCGGGCTTGATGGTGGATGGATGGGACTAATGGGTGATGCTTCTGGGCTGGCGGTGAGGCGACGGGATCCGCTGAGGAACCAAGGCAGGTTGATGTAATCAGGCAGGGTCCACCTGGACCCAGCCAGTGGCATCCGCTTCGCGATTCCCTCATACAGACCACCCCAGAAACAGTCCACAAGAGCCCACCGGTAAAATTCCTAAATATACAAGACCATAATCCTGCATTACACAATAAAATCTGTGTATGCACATACCTGAGATGGAATGAAAGAGATGGCAGACAGTGATATTTGAACTAGCAGCTAACAGAAAGAAAAGTCAAGCAACCATTAGGTCATTAAATAGAAAAGTCACTGTTCACTCAATCACTCTGAGAACTGCTGATCACACATTTCTGCTCTGTGCTCTGGTTAAGTGATTTCCTCTCGACCATGTGGCCTGATGTTGACTGAGTGTTGGTAATCAGCTGACAGGAAACACACACCAGGCCCATCGAGCACAGCTAATGGAGAACATACACCAAGAGGCCAGCGAGACTGTTGTCACCTCTGACCCCTTGGCCTGCATACTTGCGGAGGTCTTGTAAAATAAATGAAACTAGATCATATACACGCTATTGAATATGAATATTGACAGTGACTCACACCTTTTAAAAACAATTTAGGAAGTTTATTCCACAGTTTCATCTGTCACATGCTCAAGTATCCGACTAATGCTCCAACAGCGATTTGACCACCGGCATGGAAAGGATGAGACAGACAATAGAGTGTCTGTCTCAGTCCAGCTGTGCGGCTGGCCCACAACTTCCTGCTCAAGGATGGTCTTCAGCCATGAGAGAGAAAATTCAGCTTCCCCATCATAGGAATACATTTTAAAGTATATATATATATAAAAGAAAAGATATTTTACATTGTACTCATATTTCAAAATATTACTGTTTTTACCATACTTCTAATCAAATAAATGAATGGTTATAGCATTTCAGGAGATTTCAACTTTACTTACTTTACTTTAAATCCAAAACCCATACATTTTACAGTGAAATATAATACAGGGTAAATGCATTTAAAAGCACACATATGTGTGATTACTGTAGACATACAGCTATAAATTAAAGCATCAACCTGGTAATTTGGTCTTGGAAAAATTTCATGAGAAATTAAATCTGTGACTTTTGATCACACATTTATATTTTGGCAAATCTGAGCATGGTTTAAAATGTTACACAATTTCTTCTGAAACTAGGGGCCTTTTCTCAGGAGAAAACAGCAGGAGACCTCCACTTGATTTCCCTGATATTCCAGGGAGAAGCGTCTGAGATAAAGAGATCTCATGTGTGATTTTTCCATTCCTACAGGAATGAGGCAACAGGAAATTTCACAGGTGCATTCTTGCATTTAATGACATCACTACTAACTAAAGTGGCTCTCTTTCCCACTTTTCCGTTTCTTTTTCATTCCTTAACTGTGCTGTTCTTTTGTCCTTCTCATTTATAGTGTTCTGCAGCTCATTGTGAAGGGTGAAGTTCAAGGCAAAGAGAAAGACAGCTTTTGGGGGGATGAAGGGTTGATTGTGCGCTTGGCCCCCTTAGGATCAAAGCTGTGCTCCCATTGTACATCAAATCCAATAGGGTCTATTGGACAGAGCAGTGAAAAGAATCTGGCTTGACCCCTGCTGGCTAACTGACAGCTCCGTCTATGTTCACATGCGCAAGGAAACTGCGGGGACCTACATTAAATTACATTACTCATTGCATTACATTACATATTTGTGTCTTTTCGAAGTAACTTTATGCTTCACAGTGCTGGTATTGAGGTGTCACATGAAAGGCACAGTTGTTTTAGGATCCTCAGAGGATTGAAGAAACGCTATTCTCATATCTCCTCTGTCTTCCTCTCACACCCCCTCTTTCCTCAGGTGTGTTGAAAACATCACATGTGAGTCAGAGTTCTAAGAATGACATTCAATAGCTTCCTTCATACGCAAGCCCATACAGCCACACACCTGAGCTGCACTGACAGCCAGCTGCTCAGAGTTTACTCAGAAGAGCTACTAAGTACCATGGAAAGTGGGTGTGCTGGTGTGCTATGACATTTACGATTCTTGCGTGTAAAGAATGAGCTGTACATGTGTGTGCACTGAGTGAAAGGGGAAAAAATGGTAATTGGGTTTCTGGTTATTAGCCATGTTTGCCATAGTTAATCATTATTGCAATTGTTCATACTCAGGATTCAACATTTGACGCCTGTTGTTTCAGATTTCACAGACACTGCACATAAATATACCCCAAAAAATGTAAAAATGTACATGTATAATTACATATGTATAATTATAAAGGCTTTATATATCTGTGAGGATCTGTGTGATTTTTAAATGCTTTTAAAATAATTGTTTTATGCTTACTAAGGCTGCATGTGTTTGATTAAAAATACATTGTACACAGTAATATAGTGGAAAATTATTATAATTTAAAATGACTGTTTTCTATTTTACTACATTTTAAAATGTAATTTATTCCTGTGATGTTAAAGCTGAAGTTTTAGCAGCCATTACTCCAGTCTTCAGTGTCACATTGAACCTTCAAATCATTCTAATATGCTGATTTAGTGCTCAAAAAAAACAAAAACATTTATTATTATCAATGTTGAAAACGGTTGTGCTCTTTAATATTTTTGTGGAAACTATGATAAAGTTTTTCAAGATTATAAAGTGAGCGGCCTTTAATTACTGTGTAAAATGATTGATGAGCGTTGATGAATATAATTTTCACTAGACCTTTACATTATGTAACAATGTATAAGTCTTTATTGTGTCCTTACTGAATAAAAATTAATTTCTTTCAAAAAAAAAATCTTACTGACCCCAAATTTTGAAAGGTAGTGTGTGTGTGTGTGTGTGTGTGTGTGTGTGTGTGTGTGTGTGTGTATGTATATATATATATATATATATGTATGTAATATTTGCTTTTTTGCTTTTTTATTAAATCTGACTGCAGAAAAAAAGGCAAGAAACAAAAGCAGTTCTCTTTTCGACCTCTTTCATTTCCATTCCTCCTCTATTCTGTCCTCTTTCTTTATCTCTTCTTTTTTCTCTATTTCTTACTCAATCTCTTTTTTTCTCTCATTAGCAAAGAGGTCTTGTAAGGAGGTGGAGATAGTTTCATGGCTGGTGAGGAAGCCATTAGCCCCTCTTGCTGCTCTCTCTCTCTCTCTCTCTCTCTCCTTGCGTTAATCTGCTATGACAGCTTCACTGTTTACAAAATCCACACTCAGTGAATTACAGGATGGGAGGCCTAGCACCGCTCGGCTCCATTAACCCCTGACCCTGAGCCCTGTGGCAGCAGAGCCAGACCTGAGGGAGGAAACGACACCTGTCCAGTCCTCATGGGGTCACTCCATTTAAATCAGCAAATTTATGAGCTCTTAAAGTCCAATTCAGGCTGTAATTTTATCACTACATCTTTAACAGAAATCATCTTCCTTGACAGGAAGTTGACCCCAAGTCTAAAACTACTGCATGAAGTATGGTGGAGATCCAAAGGATTAAATAAATCATTGAAAATAGTAACTAATAAAAAAAAATAAAGCTTTTCTTAGTTAGATAAAGTGGCATTCACAAATGTTTCAAACTCACAAAACCTCATTCATTTAATACTCACTGTCAAAATGTATCAAAACTCCACTTTTTGAAACACCAAAAGTTAAAATCCCAAAATTTTCCTCATCCGCCATGACCTCTCCAGCATCCCCAGCTAATCCCGCAGTTCACCGAGAGGCCCTATCTGAACGTCACCCTGTCCAAATCACAGTCAACACTTTAAACTGTTATCACACATGCTCCATCACACATCTACACTTCTCTTCAGCTATCACTCTCATGTCAGCACACACCCTGGAGCGCCGTCCTGCTCAGTCCTGCCTCAGCGTCTGTTTCTCCCTCTCCCACATACCAAAACACACTTTATCCACTGTCATATTGATCTGTGCTGGAAGTATGCTAATATGCTAATGCTAGGCTAAAATGTCTAGGGGCAAAGTTCAAGTGTGTGACTGTGTGTGTTTAAATGACTTGTAATTTGGTTTACTTGCTGTTCATTTATAGATATGCTAGTTAATGTGCAACTTTAACTCCAGCAGTATGAGGGTGTAATGCAGGATATTAACAGTAGTTGGCAGTGTTTGATGCGTCCTTGCAGTGAAAACAACATGCCAAATGCAACTGAATTATTAGTGTACTGTACAAGTGAGGGAAACAGGATACAGCAAATGAGGGGGAAAACAGCATACTGAGGAAAAAACATACTTAAGAATAAGAAACACACACATGCACACACACACAAAATAGGCAAAAGAAAAAAAAACTGCCAAGTTTCATGTCAACCTACTCAATGTTCCATAATGGGTTTTTAAATTTTTTTTATTCAAAACCATCTCTGTTATATGTGTATTTTATTTAGCATTTCTGCACCTCTTTTGTCAGTTTATCTGTTGCGCCTATTTCTATGCAAATGTAATGATTATGGATTATTGTTTATTATTCTTTTTTATGATTATGTTTCTTCAGCCCATATGTCATCAACTGTCGAGAAGTTGCTCCATCCATGTCTCATCCACAATTGTTTGTTCATGTGTGGATTGCAGTGATCCCAAACTTCTTTGCTGACTTTGTTCCATCTGGGACTAGTAAAGTTTATGTGGCCTGATCCTGAGTTGGGACTGTTATTGATTCTCGAATGTGTCTTAAGTTTTCATGTGAATTGATCAAACATCTAGTTACAAAAGTCAGATATTGTAATATAAACTCAAACATTTCATCAAATACATACAAAACCATATTACACTGTAAAAAAATCAAATCAAATAATAAAAATAATAATAAATAAATAAATAAAAATAGGACACAATGTAAGTTAATATGACGGAATATTCCGCATTAATTTTTTTTAGGTGTTTTACCTGTATTTTTTTCTGTTGCAGTTCATTGCCTTGTGTTTTCATCTTAACGGAAATGTGTTTATTTATTTTATTCTTTTAAACAGTGTATAGATCTATACGCCTGGGATCTACAGTTTACACTGAATGTCAACAAAAGTCTCACTTTCCATTAATTTTTACTCCTACAGTATTTTAGGAGAAACGTCTGCATTTCAATGAAGCATAACTGAAAACTTCATCATGATTACAGATTTATAAAAGAGCAACCTCTGAGAAATGAATGATCGTTAGGGCTTTTGAATGAACCATTATGTAAACTAAAATTTAAATGTAGAAATAACAACAATACAGCATTAGCAAAATATCAGATATGGAGCATTCAGGCTAGTATGGTTACAAGGCATCTGTATCTTCAGACTGTTGTGTAAAAAAAGAGAGACACAATCAATGAGACCAAACCAATGGACACAAATATAAACAATGGCCGAAAGGCAGCGAGCCAGGTCACAGTGAAGTATGACAGATGAGCTTGTGGCGTCTCTATCAGCACCCCTCCCTCTGAGCAACCACTCCCCAGCGTAACCTTTGAACTCTCTGAGCACACACTGTCATCACCACCTCTACTGCAATGTCTAAACACAGAGGTCAGGAACCCAGTTTCAACACACTCGAGACTAGCCACCAAACTCAGCGCACATCGTACATGTGCGTCGGGGAAGTGACAAGTAGTTGCACATGACAACAGCGTCAACAGCCTCTCATATGTGGTCACTTCTGCTTTTCATCAGTATTTCACTTCCCTTGACTGACACAAACAAGGCCTTATGTACAAAGTTGCATGCACAAATACACACACTTCTGCTAAATCTGAGCATATTACAAAACACAATAATAATTGCTTTGCAAGCTGGATGCATCTGTGAAGTGCTGAAAACGTCCCTGTCCAATTCCCTGAAGTGATATTTTAATATACACTTCCTTAAACTGTTTCTTATGCCTTTTGCAGTGCCCTTTGACCTGAGTTTCTTCAACTTTGGGCACTTTTATGCCCCATGAGATGGAATACTAACTGGCTAACTTTTTGTTAAATGAATTCCCTTGTGCTAAACCTAGACTTTCCAAAACTGTGCTTTTCAACTATTTTCCAACTATTTAAAATTTTAAGGCAAGGCTTTGTCAAGCCAACAAAAAGTTTGTCTTTCAAACTTTTCAATCTAATCTAATCTAATACAATAAAATACAATACAATACAATATAATATTATAAAAGTCAGATATTTTAATGAAAAACACAAAACCTTGGCCACTTTTATGCCAAACTGGCCGATTTTTTTTAGTCTATCAAAACTGATTTTCTTTTTTGCACATTTTAAAACTATTATAATCAAACAGATATAACCTCTTTAAACATACACATTTTAATATGTATTGTGTGAATTTTATTTAAGTTGTGGCATCATTTCCACCACACAAAACTTTGTTCCTAAGGGTGTCAGTGAATATCAGGCTTGAGATGAAATATGTGATGTGTGGAGAAAACAAAGAAAATTGGAGGTAAATATGAATTGTGAGCAGAATTTTTTTAATTGTGTGTCATTTCCAGTCGAGCTGTAATTATGCGAAAAGGGTGAAAATATTAGATAATTGAGAGTATTTAAGACATATTCAATGCTATATGAAATTAGCCTTAATAAAAAAAAGGAGTTTGCCTTTTTATTTAAAAAACATTCAAAATATCATTGCCACCACTGTCATTTACATCAAAGAATGTTGTTGATGTGGAAGTGACACTATGGTGGACATATTCATTACTATATGAAAATTTACAAAACGACAGTTCTAATTTTCCTGTCCTATGTACGTCTACATTGTTAATGAACAAATTAAACTAGTGAAAGTGTGAAAAATGCTTAAGTGTGTTTTATAATGCCAAAAGTCTAAAAAAGGCCATAACTAAAGAAACACCCATTTACTCCCTATGACAACTGAAACGCACCCAGTGTAATTACTTTTCAGTATGCGAACACAGACATGAATCATGTTGATTCATATGAATCATGTGATGATTCATTAGATTTTTTTGCACTTGCTTTAACTGTCATCATAACTCATTGAAGCTACAAGTAAACATGAGATGACTGAATAAAGTGTGCTGTCACATAAAAATGAAAATGGGATTTGACCTAGATTTGTAACAAAGCCAAATAAAACTGCCACACCCTCAACAGCTGAAGCCTCTTCATCTGCCATTATGAGCCTTGTAGTACCTTCATGGGCCCTGAACATCCCCACAGATACTTCCATAAATACATTATATCCTCAAAGTCCTGAGCACACATGCACATGCTCACAATGACAGCCCCTTGCTCACTTTCACTCTCTCTCCCCCTGCATTCTGTCCCCTCTTAAGTCCCTTTCCACAAATCATATACAAATGTTTATGGTTTTTCCACAAATTACACAAATAAAAGGAGCCAGAGAGAAGAAGGGAGGAGGGTGCTGAAGAGAGACATTTGGACCTGGTACAAACAAGGGCAGCGGGCCAAGAAGCTTAGCTAAAAGTTTGAATTCAACACTCCCTTGAGTAAAACAGCTCATGCAGATGGAAACACTCTGTGAGAGGAGACGAGAAGAGGTTTTGCTAACTTTAAATAGTGTTCAAAAACTGATCTGAGAATGTTTTTTTAAGTTCTGCCATCATTTAATCGCCCTTATGTCATTTCAAACTTGCATGACTTTCCTTTTTATGTAGTAGAACACATTTTTTTTTCAAGTATTTGTTTTTGTCCATACAGTGAAAGCTGTTCATACAGCGGGGTTGTTTTGTTTTGGACCCAATTGACTTTCATTATTATGTTCAGTTGAACCATTCAAAATATCTTCTAAATGCTTATCACCACTCAAACAATAATAATAATAAAATAATCCCAGATAACATTTACTGCCTATTTCAGCTAGTTTTGAAAGTCTTGTGCTAATGATTCATCAGAGCCGAAGTTTCACAACAGTGTACAAACACCTCTCAGCCAAAAATGGGAGGTTAATAGTCACACATCTGATCATTTCTGAATCTTCAGGGCTTCACTTGTACTTTACACTACGTTTCTCAAAGACTGTGAACAGCTTGAGCTCAGTCCTGGATGAAAGTTTAAGTGGTGCAACTTTAGTGAAACTTAAACTTAATCCTGAACCTTCCCAAATCTTTGTCTGATAAATTAGAGCTCGTATATGGATCATTAGGAACAGTTTGAACAACGAACATGGACTTGATTTACAGAGTGCACACACAAAAGGGGAAAAACATCTGTCTTTTCTCAAACAGACAAATTATGCATGTGAACGTAACCCTATAGGTAATACTAAACCAGGGGAAGGATGTTTAGTAGAAGCCAGAAGCCTGGTGAATAATGAAGTGGTGTAAAGTGTACCATTGTGAGGAAAGCTGCTTATTGTTAAGGGAAAGGTGTTGAAATCTGTAATCGTGGAATTGTGGTGCTTCAGTTCCTGAATGTGCCGGGGAAAGTTCGGAACAATTATAAGCCATGATAAAGAAAAAGACTGATGAAAAAAAAAAGGTTTAATTCCACGACATTAAACAGAGTACCAGTGAAAAACATCTTATCATTTGAGCTACGGTGTCTGATTCACAAGCGAATTAGAACTTGTTTGCTCAGTTTTAACACTAATGAGAGTTTTGATTACAGGTCATTAAAAATCCATTGGAACTGAAAAACATTACTGAGCGAACAGCAGTTTTCACCGATTCCACTCTACTCATCCATGATTCCACTCACAAATTGCGAGCACATGATCTATAGCACAAACCACTTTTTCAAGTGTTCTTGTTGTGGTTGAACTATGAAAAGAAACCTAAGATATGCGTGCATTTGGTATCCAGGACCATGACACAAAATTCATAATGTTCGAATAGCCTCAAACATGCTATCTCTACTAAATTATTTTTCTTCAGGAAGATCACTGATGCATGCACCATGGCTTGATGTGGACCATCTAGAGTACAATAAGTGCAATGATATAAACTTGATTTCATGAGATGGAGCAGAAGGTGCTTTTATGCCCTAAAGCATCACCTTTTCATACAGGAGGACTTATGCCAGCTATATTGGGAAGATCATGCACGAGGCTCAAACTCATAGAGGAACCCAGTATTGAACCCTGAGGTCAAAGTTTATAATCAGGCTGTTCTCTTCTTTCTTATGAATTTTGCTTATGGGCAGAGAGCCTGCTAGACTTTCACCTGCTCTCTAAGGTTCCATGCAGCTGGGGGTTTTTTTTAGCTGGGATTGAACTCTTGAACTTGTCTTCAGTTCACGAATACAGCAATGAAACACCATTCTACCACTATACTAATAGTGAATGTCTGTATTCATTAATAGCCGTCTACTCTGCATTGGTGTCAAGAGATAGTTCACCAACAATGAAAATTCTTCCATTATTTACTCATCCTTATGTGAATTCATCCAGACTCATTAGACTTTCATTCATCTTCAAAATACAAATTAAGATATTTCTAATGAAACCTGAGCGATTTCTGTCCCTCCACTGAAAGTTTATTAGACTAAGAAATAAAACTTTGATACTTCAAAACGTTAATAAAGACAATTTAAGCAATCCATATGAATCAAGCTTCTGAAGAGACACAATTACTTTATATAACGAACAAATTTAATTTAAGCTTTTATTCATATAGCTACAAACAGGGGGCGAACTACGGGGGAGCTAGGGGGAGCTCGGCTCCCCTTAATAAGACATGGGCTCCCCTGAAAACGTGATTTGTGAAATTTTGGGGGGGGGTCTCAAAAAATATTGACAATGTGTTATTTTGACGTGCAATTTCAGTTTTGTGTAATGTGATCATCGTGGATTATTATGTGTAAAATTGCAGAAATATCATTTATTCATGCATGACGGCGATTTAAACCTAATTCACTTCAATAAAGATAACTATACATGCTATTCTTGTCATGAGCTTCAAGGTGTGGGGGCGCTGCGGTGCAAATTCCACTCATGTTGAGTACATGTTAACACAAAGATTCGTAGAAAAAATATAAACGCTGGACTCTGTGGTCGATTCTGTGTTAAGGCATGATATTCGCAATTATGTGTTGTGGCTGGGTTGTTATAGGTCTCCGTGACTCTCGATGTCTTAGGTCTAACTGAACGGAGGAATTATGGCATTCTTCTTTAGCCTGACGACGAGTAACTTTAACCGTTGTTCATGTGAACTCAAAGACAGCCTGATGCTTTGTTTATAGACTATTTGTGGGTGGCTGTTTGTTG
>NW_015505472.1:379188-410222 GCF_001515645.1 Sinocyclocheilus grahami
TTTATAAAACAAAACAAGTGGGCTCCCCCAAAGTCCATGGTATAGTTCGAACACTAGCTACAAACATTGATCACCTACATCACATTTGGTCAATGGACCAAATTGACTTGGTTGTTTGCATAATGTTAGCACGTTGCTAAGCTAACAACATGATACTGTGATATACATGCTACTCTAAGTCTAAAAATACAAAGTACAACACAAAACTAGATAAAATAGTTCAGTTTTAATTACATTTAACTGTTTTTAGATATTTTTTAGCATATTTATATATTTAGAATGAGTATTGCTCTTGACTTATCCGTCATCTTGGATTTTTTTTTTTCATGAAGCTCATTGCAATGCATTTTATGATGAATATATGCTATGCTGCCTTAGAATATTGCCAAATTTTAGAACATTTTAGGATATTTTGGAACAGGCTTCACATTAGGAATATGCTAATACTGTCTAAGAGCTACTTGGTTTTGTTGTTTCTATCACCACAAATACAAAATAAATAGCAATAGACCAACTATGACTTTTATTTATTTATTAATTAATACAATATGCCCTCTATTAGAAAGAAGAGTTGAACTTACAAAGTTTAAAGAATTTAAATATTGATATAAATGAATACACATTATCAAGAGTGCATTTTTTCACATGACACAATTCTGACACATTCATAAAAAGGTCTTTAATCCAGTTTATCTGTACTCCCATTTGAACGGTACAAACTTGAATAAATACAGATTATCTCCAAGCAAATTGTGCATAAATAGTTCTCATCCTGTTTTAGTTGTTGGAGAACAAAGTGCGTAACAAATTACACATGTTGACAAGTTTAGGAAAAGCTGTGTTTTCAGTCAAATAAATGTGCTGGATGAGAGCGAGGCAGCTATGCAGACAGACAGCTACTGACAAGCAAATGAGTGAGTGAGTGAAAACGCTGCTACATGTTGTTGCTGGAGAGACTCTGGAGGCTGCTTTTCCTTACTTGGTAGTGCAGACTTTGTGAGAGAATGCTCAACAGGCCCTCAAAGAGCAAAAGATGCACACACACACACACACACACAAAAGCCTTTTACATTTATGCACATCTGTGCTCGAGTGTTGATGTAGACGGGAAGAGTGGACCTTTTTCCATAATTCCCTCTGCAGCAATGCCGTGCTCATTAGCTCACAGGGCTTTGTAGCCAGAACATACTTGTTGCTACAAGTCTGTCACAGATTACACACCGAGAGAGAGTCCAGAAAAAGTGAATAGCAACAGACTACCCAATTGGGGGGAGATAAGGGGCAAAGGAGCGGAGAGACCATGACGCAAGGTATTACAAAAGCCAGATGGCTGCTTTAATGCCAAAAATGTGTTCTGTTTTTATTTGTTTGTGCTCTAGAGCTTAAACATTTATAAAGCCCCAGCCAAGCACAAGAATTAGCATTTTGCTATGGCAAATATTATAACTATCAAATATGTACAGATGTGTATATACCACTATGGAAAATATTTCCTCATCAAAGTAGAAAAACCAAAAGATTGTGAGATCAAGCTGAAAATCAGAAACTAAATCACACTGTGAGATACAAAGTCACACTCCAAAACATAAATTTGCAAGTGTGAGATATAAAGTCACAGAAATGCAAGAAACTGTGCCTAAATGTGCCTGAAGTGATGTTGTGACATGTTACACAAGTTGCAGTTGGGACATAAAATCACAATTGCGAAATTTAAGGTCAGATTGTTGCATATTATGTCACACTGAGATATATAGTTAAGAAATACAAGAAAACCAATGCAAAAATCTAAATTAATATTGTGACAATGAGTTATAAAATTGCAATTTTGAGAAACAACTCACGAAATTAAAAGTCATATTGTAGCATATTAAGATGTAAAATCGCAATTGCAGCGTATAAAGTACAAGAAATGTCAGACTGAAAGTTATTAAATCACTGTTTTGACAGAGCAAAGTCACATTTGGATATGTAAAGTCATAATTGCCACAGTCTTTTCATGGGGTGTATGTTGAACGTCACCTGACCAAGCAAGAAAACAAGTCTCAGCCGGAAGCAACGCAACCTGTTTTACAGAATACAGATTTTTTTTTGCACATATGCAGCAAATGGAAGCACAGTTAAAAATGGTCCAGACTCTGAGCAAAACTTTTTACTTGTTTTAGAAAAAGTTCTTGTTAGTGATGGCTTGCAGGATGTCTGCGGTGTAGTGTTCTTAGGCCTTCATGTTCTAAATGTACTTAATTTTATAGTTAATTCAAATGAAAATGACGCCCAGAAACTGTCACAAGCTACATTTCCCGTAGAACTGTCTAGATGTGACAATTAATAAAGATTTTATCAAGGCCCACTAACATGGTCTAAGACCTGAAAGGCCGCACGTATTTAGGAAATAGCTCCAGTTGGAGGAATCGGATCCATCTATGGGGAATATCCCAAAATAAAATCCTCTGTTCTCCCATATCGGGCCTTACATAAATAAGATATCACTGCAGGCACAAGGCACCATGGGAAATAGCCAATTCAGTCTTGTAAACATCAGCCAATGACTTCTGGCAAGCTCACACTCTCTCTAGAGGCATGCGAGCGAAGAGGGGAGGAGGGCAGTTCAGGGCTGGAATTCATAAATAAATCACTTTTTTTGGAGAGGATTATGTGTCCACAGACCCTTTCTAACTCTGTCCACCACCCCCCACCAAAATAAACAAGGCGAGGCAGAAATAGCTGCTTCCAAGCACCACTACAGGAAATTATTCTAGCTTGTTGGTAATTTGGACACTTACTTTTCTAGTGTATGAATTACAGTTAACACTGAAACATTTAACCCCCCCTCCCCCAACTCCCTACATACACACACCTGGCCTGCAGAGCAAGACTTTTGGTGTGGAAAACATGGACAAGTTAGCCTGCAGAGCCAGAACAAAAACAAGTTTGAAGCATGAGAAATTATTCCACATTTAACATAGTTACAAAATATAAAGCATTATGATGATAAAAACAAATCAGAGGAGCTGTATAAATACCAGTCTGTTCCCTTTCGTGGAACTTCGAACTGCGTCCTCTAGGGGTCGCTATGGGGAACGCCTCGTCGTGACCCGTGTCTGAAGCCTACATTGAAAAAACACCAACTTGTTTGGCCGGCGACAGCCATGACGTCACTACCGTCGCAACTAGTACAAAATAGGCGCCGGTAGCACACATCATCACTTCTTCGTCTGAAGCTTGTGTCCGCAGCATGGCACAAAAGCTAGAGGACGCAGTGTCTCGTTCCCCTCAGGGAACCATGGTTACATAAGTAACCCGAGACGTTCCCTTTCGTGGAACTTCGAACTGCGTCCTCTAGGGGTCGCTATGGGGAACGCCTCGTCGTGACCCGTGTCTGAAGCCTACATTGAAAAAACACCAACTTGTTTGGCCGGCGACAGCCATGACGTCACTACCGTCGCAACTAGTACAAAATAGGCGCCGGTAGCACACATCATCACTTCTTCGTCTGAAGCTTGTGTCCGCAGCATGGCACAAAAGCTAGAGGACGCAGTGTCTCGTTCCCCTCAGGGAACCATGGTTACATAAGTAACCCGAGACGTTCCCTTTCGTGGAACTTCGAACTGCGTCCTCTAGGGGTCGCTATGGGGAACGCCTCGTCGTGACCCGTGTCTGAAGCCTACATTGAAAAAACACCAACTTGTTTGGCCGGCGACAGCCATGACGTCACTACCGTCGCAACTAGTACAAAATAGGCGCCGGTAGCACACATCATCACTTCTTCGTCTGAAGCTTGTGTCCGCAGCATGGCACAAAAGCTAGAGGACGCAGTGTCTCGTTCCCCTCAGGGAACCATGGTTACATAAGTAACCCGAGACGTTTTTGGGTCCTTTAAATCATTAACGAATTCCCAAAGGAAGCACTCCGGCTCTATTTAAACCCACTTATGCGAGCGCTTCCCGTAATCACCCTGCTGAACAAACACAGGGAGCAAAAGATTGCTCAGTCTGCCCAACCTTGGCCAGAGAAGGTAATACTGGTGAGGAAGGATGCAACCAAATATTCAATATTAGGGGTGAATGTAAAGGTTTGAGAATCTGTCATTTAAAAACACACTAACCCGACTAAAAAAATCTGATTTAAATCCAATTTAGTTTTCAAATTCCATCTTTGCCCACACTGAGGGGGCGTTTACATGACACTGTTTTCACCTAAACCAGAAAACTTTTTATGCATTTTGCCTATTTATTTAGACAACAACAACGTTTTGGGGGCCTGAAATGGAAACTTTTGAAAACGGTACCATTATCATCTCTGTGTAAGCTATAAAAACTTAAATTTGCTTGTTGTACTCTTCCAAAATAATTTTTTTTTTTTTACTGAATCTAGTAACACACATATTTAACAATAGAAAATCTGTACTGGTCAGTCTCAGGTAACTTTATTTAATTTTTTACAGAGTTTTTAAGTGGAATATGGTTGCATTTTTCTCAGTCCTATTACCAAAACTCTTCCTTAATTTTCCCCTCAAGTGTTTATTTTAAAGAAATTGTTAGTTTCATTGTCAAAATATTTATATTTATCATAAAAAAAATTACTATAATATGTCTAGCAAAGAGTTTTCATATTTTTATGATGTAATTAATTAAACAATGGGATAAATTATGGACCAAACTTAATAAAAAAAAAAATTGTGGTTTAACCTTATTTTTTTTATTTTTTAGAAAAAACTATTTAGTAACAGGAAAGAACACTGGGTAACAGGAATGTGTGTCCATATATGTGTATATAGGTTTGACTACACTTGTGAGGTGTTAATGTCCTCACTGATATATAAAAAAAAAACTCCTCACCAATATCATGAAATACATTTGTGCCGGTGCGTTTTATGTCTTTTAAACGTGTCTGTGTTTGTACCTACTTAACCATATTTTGGGGACACATTTTTACCCAGAAATGAGTCAATCCTGACAAAATCTCTGAAAACCTCCTTTTGGGGACATCTTCATTTGTTTAAAAATAAATAAATTCCTAAAAACCAGGTGAATATTATTATATAGTAATATATGAACTAAGGCTGTGTCCTCATTGATAATATATGTATGGGCCCTATTTTTACAGACTTTTACATACCAGTGAGGGTGGAATATAATATCCAAAATATGATATATTATTATATATAATATATTAGCAAAATATCCCACCCTCACTGGTATGTAAAAGTCTGTAAAAATAGGGTACAATGCACAATGTTAATATGAATATATTTTTTAATAACTTGTGTTGTGATCTTTTATGGGTAAAGGAAATGCCCATAAACTTAACAAATAATGCCTTTTCAGGGTTTTTTTTGTTTGTTTGTTTTTTTACAGCGAAGGTCACACTCAAATGCCATTCCATGTATGGCCTATTATATAATTGCCGCAGGACAGCAATTGCAAGTACATTTTCTATCATACTTGCAGGAATGTACTATACAGTAAAACAACAATGCAGGAACA
Source organism: Sinocyclocheilus grahami (assembly GCF_001515645.1). Classification (NCBI taxonomy): domain Eukaryota; kingdom Metazoa; phylum Chordata; class Actinopteri; order Cypriniformes; family Cyprinidae; genus Sinocyclocheilus; species Sinocyclocheilus grahami. The sequence continues at coordinate 384,672 of NW_015505472.1, forward strand.
ACCATAAATAAGTCTTCTCTGGGCAAAAACATTGTCTCAGTGTGGATAGAAGGAGAAAACGTAGAGAAAAAGACGCATTTTCAAATGTATCTAGATCAATATGGATGTAGCCTAATATTTACATTAATAAATCAATATACCAGAGGACACTTTACTGTTGCTCAGTCCTGTTACTCATATAAAGAAACATGAAAGTAACATGACTGAGATTTTAGGATAAAATTTGCAAATACATATAATATAGCCACACGGAGTATATACTAATATTATGAGGATACTCGTCAAATTCTAGCAATTCACCAAATATCTGTATTTTTAAAATAAACAAATAACATCTAAGAAATCATTTAGGTAACAGGACAGTATGTTAAGACTGACGCTCCCAGTCTTCATTACAATATCATCAAATACACAGAAAAGAAAATCAGACCACATATTTTAGGTCATTTATTTTGAAATAAATTTATTTAAATCACAGACGGGATATGGAAGTACACAAAAATGAAAAATATAAAATATTTCTGAATGATTTTAAACATTATATTTCGTGTTAAAATGTAGAATTAGAGACTGGGGACATGTACCAAACGCTAGGCTATTTTATTAGGTTTTTTAGATAAAGTAAAGATTAGGTAGATTAGGTCAAACTTATATTATATATATTTTTTTTTTAATTATATATTTTAAATTTGCAGTTAGATTAATGTGCAGGACTAGTTGATTTTCATGCATATTTGTACACATATTTCCTGGGGACAGAAATAGCATGGGTTCGGTGGAATGGCCCATGTTCAATATAGTATGCGCATGTTTCTTCACAATATAACATCGCCAACTACTGGCCCGGCATGTATAATACAGCCTTTTTAGTAGTTTTCGCATATCCATTTTGACAACTTTGTTGCCTACACGAAACTGCAAAGGGTTTTGTAGTATGTCATACATACCCTAAAAGTCGTATCCATGTATTCAGAATTCCTTGTCCTCTTTGCAGTTCAAACTACAAAATACCTGTTTTTGCTATACTTGTTTGATCAAAACCATTCCTTGGTTTAATAATGGAATCCAAAAAACAACAACATGGAATTCACAACCCAGTTTTGCCAGCAAAACGACATTATCCCCACGTCACTGACCTTCACATTTTGGCGTAAGCCATCGCCATGTCATCAGAGAGTTCTGATCAGATCACGGCTATCAGACGAAACACACAGCTCCTTGGAATGGAAATAGCAGGCTGATATTTATACAGTATGTCACAATGTTTCAGATCTTATTGGAACATTAAGAACTCTGCAGCATTTTGCCGGAACCATATTCCAGTAAACAAGACTATAGCTATAATTTAGTAGGTGTTACTTTTGAAGTGAAGTGAAAAGGATTTTCCTGTGTGGGCATGGAAAGGGTTAAATGTGTGCATTACTGTGGGTTGTATGCGTCTGTGCCTATGTATATGCAACAAGACATGAAACAGTGCACAGTGCTTATAACTCCTCTGCATGTTCCACAGTCAAATAAAACGTGTGTGAGAGCAATAGAGGCTGATATCTGCACTTTAGAGAGTAACCTCAGAGCATCCTGCCCCATGTGTAAGCACACACACACACACACACACATAGAAACAAACTCATAAATTCATTAAATTCATTTAGAAACTATTCAAATAAGTAACTCATTTATAAAATAGTGTTTTGACCTACATAACTTAGAAATATTCAGACAGGTTTTTGGATGTTTTTACTTTGTACGTTTTTTTTTTTTGTGCGTCTGTGCCTATGTATATGCAACAAGACATGAAACAGTGCACAGTGCTTATAACTCCTCTGCATGTTCCACAGTCAAATAAAACGTGTGTGAGAGCAATAGAGGCTGATATCTGCACTTTAGAGAGTAACCTCAGAGCATCCTGCCCCATGTGTAAGCACACACACACACACACACACACACACACATAGAAACAAACTCATAAATTCATTAAATTCATTTAGAAACTATTCAAATAAGTAACTCATTTATAAAATAGTGTTTTGACCTACATAACTTAGAAATATTCAGACAGGTTTTTGGATGTTTTTACTTTGTACGTTTTTTTTTTTTTTTTAGCTGTGAGGAAATAATAAACAGATCAGAAATGCTCCTCAGGGCTTGGGAGGATAAAATGCATATAAATCACAACAGATAAACCCCCATTGGATCCGACATTCAAACCTTAATTTCAAGAAGAAATTAAATAATGACTTGCTTGTATTAGAGTGAGCTTGTATTAGAATATGACCAAAAAGGAAATCCAAGAACTGTCAATAACCAGAGCATAGAATATTATGTGTTTAGCTTCGGGCATGTACAATCAACGCTGAGCCTGATATACTTATCTGAAATGAATATGTGCTCTAGAAGATAAAGAAATGTGTGATGACACCTCTGTCTAGACTAACATGCTGCTGTCAGGTTGATCACAGAATGAGTCATGTTGGTATTATAAATAAGTAATTTATTTGTCGTTCTATATGTTAAATGTTATATACTATGTGATATACTATGTGAAACTGATTTGAAAAGATATGTTACAGCAACAAAAAAAAACTACTTGTAGTGTATAGGTTTTTAACACATGAGTTTTCAAGTAAAATTTAAATCATTATGTTTGAATATTTTCTTAAACTTAATTGTAATTGTACTAAACTGCAACTCCGTCATTACAAAATACAAAATATATTTCAATTATTGACATACAAGTTTCAAAAGTAATGATATTTGTTTTAGTTTAACGTAAATGCTTGTCAGTACATTCAGCAGTACACTAGAACCATATTTCAAAGACAACCGAATTATGAAATTACATATAAAGATGTACTAAAGGCCTGCTTAAGTGGGCCAAAAAAGCAAAAGTTCAACTAACTGCATTTCAATTTGAACTATAATTCATTTTAATTTAATTGCAGATAGCATGCAGTTAGGTGTCCACAACATTACATTCATGTAACACTTATTTATATTCTTTGAAAGTGTATTATTTGCATATTAAGTACTCTTCGAAAAAAATATGCTAAAGTGTACTTCTTGCATGTTTTAAGCAACACTATGTTTAGTGACTTTTCTTATGATTTTTTTTTCTCAATTAGAGGAAACTTTGTCACCTCAAGTGAGTTCAACCATAATCATGATAAAATAAGATGAAGGAAATATGGGGGCTTCTTTTCAGGTCACTTTCCACTTGGTATATAGGGCAGGATGTGACCTCACTACCTCACTTCCTCACTTCACAAGTCCCGCATAGAACAAAGAACAAAACAAGATCCACCACATAACCTTTCTCAGTTTTATGTAGCAGACCACAAATGTATTTATTCAAAAATACAAAAAGTCTTCACATAAAAAAGAGACCTCATACACTTTCTATGAAACAGCATTTACATTTACTATCTGAGCAGCAAAAGCTACATGCTACCGTTCTCTTTAGATGCTAGTATGAATGTTCTGATTACTTGTTGCTACTTTCGACTTTCGTCTATGACTATTTTATCATAGAGACAGCAAGATCTCTGACTGTCATGAGTAAATGCATGAGATTTTGGAAGGTGGATGGGGGGAGTGAAACCGCTAAAGGGCGAGAGGGCAGTCTACAGTATGAAACTTTAAAGCCAGGTTTACAAGATGACTCACTCCAGCAGCTCTCATTTTTAACAGTTAAGTAAACACAGGGTGTTAATTACCACACATGCAAGAGTGAAAGTGACCTGGAAAGTACCAAGAAAGCTCCCTTATTCGAATAGGGAAGTCTTAGAGATGATAATCATCACCTGATCAAACCATGATAACCACGGATGAATATCCTGATAGTGTTTTGGAATTAAAGTAGAGATGAGAGTGCTTCAGAGATGAGGTCAATTCCGCACGGGAGTGTTTAGCTTGGACAAGAACGCATGACACAAGTCACTCAGGAGAGATTTAGCAATGCAGAGATATGCGGGTAAATAAACCCAGTGGTATTAGGTTATTGTGTTTGAACTTTGACCTCTGGGGGACAGTGAGATGAGTCAGTGCCTTTAAAAGCAGCACAGGGATGGGTCAACCTGACCTCAATGCCTGATAATAACAGAGGACAAGTAAGGACAAAGGGGAGAGGTTAAATCACAAAGTTCAATGGAATAATAAAATCTTTCATAATCATTCAGAAAACCAGTGAAAGTTTATTTTAAATGTTATATATTTATGTAATTAAGTACAATATTTGTTGGATTAAATGAATGATATTGATATTCATAATTGATTTACTGTTGAATCTAATGACGTGTAGCCAAGTATGGTGTCCCATACTTGGAATTTAATCCATCCAGTTGCACACACACAGTAGTGAGTAGTGAACACACACACACACACACCCGGAGCAGTGGGCAGCCATTTGCTGTGGAGCCCAGGGAGCAGTTGGGGGTTCGGTGCCTTGCTCAAGGGTCTCACCTCAGTCATGATATTGAAGGTGAAAGAAAGCGCTGGTCATTCACTCCCCCCACCTACAATCCCTGCCGGTATCTACCAAGACTCGAACCAGTGACAAGTTACAAGTCAGGCTCTCTAACCATTAGGCCACGACTGCCCCTGTAGCTGAAAAGGCCAATAGTAGGCTGTTTAAAAGCTGGTTCCAATGTGACAACTTACCCCATGTTCTGTGACAGCATTTCTCATTATTGGTAATACTGTCATAGAACATGCAAGTGTGTATAATGAAATATTTTTTTTCCTGGGCAGTAAAAGTGGAAAACCAAAATGGCTTTTTTGTAGCCGAGACTTAAAAATGATTATCAAAAATAATCCCACCCTGAGAAATATTCTCAAGAGTAAAACATATCTAAACTAGTCCCGATGTCCTTTATGTACATGTACTGTAACAAAGTCTATCAAGTTAAGTTAATGATTATACATACTAAGTAGGCCTACTTGTTGTTCAACTTAATATTTACTCATGTGTTTACACAAGAACATGAATGCAGTCAAATAAAGTGTGACCAAAAAACATCCATAAATAACACTCATTGTTTCCCTCAACTCACCTTCATGGTAAGCAAATATTGTTCTTGCTATCAGTACTCACAGTCCTTTTTTATTCCTCATCTTAAGTGACCATATCAAGATTTATGCTTTAAATTCGAATTTAAACTAAATTTAAACTTAATTTAAACATCAGTACTATCAGTTTGCAATAATATATTCTAGTGTTCTTAGCGCTTAAAGAAGTAGTTCAGGAATAGTAGTTCAAGAATAGTAGGTCTGCTGAAAAATCACTCGCCCTCAGGCCATCCAAGATGTCACCGGTGGATCCTCTGCAGTGAATGGGTGCCATCAAAATGAGAGTCCAAACAGCTGATAAGACATCACACCAATCCACATGACCCCAGTCCATTCATTAGCATCTTGTGAAGTGAAAAACTGTGTGTTTGTAAGAAACAAATCCATCAAGATGTTTTTAACTTCAAACCAGTGCTTCATACTACAATACGAGCCCATAATCCACAACACAGTCATTTGAATTAATTTCCATTCACTGCAGAGGATCCACTGGTAAACAAGTGACATAAAGCTAAATTTCAATGAAGAAACAAACTCTTCTACATTTCTGACGGCCTGATGGTGAGTACATTTTCAGCCAATTTCATTTTGTGGTTAATTATTCCTTTAAGGACTAAATTTAGCACTTGACTTGTGTTATTAGCTTTATGTTCTGTTATTTGTCACTTATGCAATGTTTACTGTCTTCTGAGTCACATTTATGAGAAAAAGACATGCAAAAGACATATATGTAATCATAAAAGCAAATGCAAGTGCGTGTCTGCACAAGATCAGATACAAAAACATGCATTGTTTCCATGCAGACATCAAACCAGAAAACGCAAATCCTATTTAAATTCTCTCTTTGTCACTCTCAGAATAAGGCCTAAGACAACCACAAAGTCAACCACGTTTGAGTTCCAATGGTACACAAAGGAGGGACCACACAAACGTTATACAATCAGATAAGAGTATGTGCACAGGAAATGAGCAGCTCTTTGACAGATGAGGGGAGTTCTTCAAAACCGAAATAGAACACACGTTGGCATGTCGACAGACATCGGTTGCACAGTTTGGTTGCACTTCAGAGGTGGTTATCGGGGGGAAACACCAGGAATATCTCTAGCCTTGTGGCAGCACACAACATCATGACACATTTACATCTGTTTATGGTCAATTTCATGTTATTTACATGTACTAATCACATATTTGTTTTCACACAATTCTTTAAGACATCAAGTATTCAAATGATGTAGAATATGGTCATGCAGAATATGTGCTTTAACAGTACTAATAAACAGCCAATATGCTAGTAATATGCATGCTAATAATAAGCAAATAGTTAATAGTGAGAAATGGTCCCTAAACTAAAGTGTTACCATTCATAAATATTGATAGATGTTGGGATATAACTATGAATACAATACTATATTTTATGTTAAATACGGGATTTTAGTCTTTCTTCATAATTACGTTTTACTCAATGTGTTACGTGCCATTTCATTGCGTTAAGAAAAGTAACAGGGTTGACCGTTTTAGTTAATTTAGCCATTTTACAGTTTGAGATTAGCCATTATTAAAGGGGTCATATGATGCTTTTTTAAAGATCATTATCTTGTGTATTTGGTGTAACAGAATATGTTGACATGCTTTAATGTTCAAAAAACACATTATTTTTCAAATACTGTACATTATTGTAGGTCCTCTATGCCCCGCCTCTCTCAAACGCTTCGTTTTCTACAAAGTCCCTCCTTCCAACAAGCGCAGTCTGCTCTGATTGGCCAGCTGACCCAGTGCATTGTGATTGGTCGAAACACCGCAAGCACTCGTTGGAAATGTAACGCCCCTTACCATAATCGCGAGCTTCATCTTTCAAAATAAATGTAAAGACAGTAATTAATGGCATAGGGAGGTAGATATGTGGGGGCGTGTTAGAACGAGCCGTTTTAGGGGGGCGTGGCAGAGTCTTAACTTTGATAAAGAATATCTCTTTGGTTTTGAGACTTTAGCCTTTGCAACTTCAGGGATCTTATCTATGCACAATCAGCTTGTAACACTCCAAAGAGAAAGGCAAACTTGAAATCGCATTATATGACCCCTTTAAACTTGTGTTTGGGGTCATGACAATTTAATTTCGATATTACCAAATATGCATGCATCAACCCAGTCACAAAAGGCACCTGTTAAAAGATTCAACTGAAGAAAAGAGTAACACTGTCTGATCAGCCAGATCTCAGAGATAACGCCACAAACTCAACAATATAATTTCTGAGTATAAAGGAAACCCTGTCGCTGAGGGAGCTTGAGTCATCTGAATAGTTTTCTGTCATTAGACAATACGTCAGCCTCATTAGACACAAACATTCCCATGAGGCTTCAGACTGTGCCCACAGCAGACAGGAAACCCTCTCTGACCACATACACAGGGACATTAGAACTGAAACCAAAAAGGGAGAATCCAATCAAAGGTACCGCGGCAAATCAAACTCTACCAAACCGGTTCCATAACACTTTAACCATTGAGATAAACAAGTGAGACTGTTGCTTATTTCATCTTTGCTGCACACAGTAACTGTTTATCTTGTTGAAAGTGAGCTATTCCTTACACTGCCATGTTTGCACGTCTTTGCGAGGCAACACTTCCCTCCCTAAGGTTTCTATTTTGTCTTCATATAAACACAGACCCATCGTCATGATGAGGTGGGAAGATTGTGACATCACTGGAATTCGACACAAGCGCCCGTGTGAGGCTGAAATGCTCTCTGAGTGCTGGGTGAATGAGGTCGTGTATTGTAAAACCGAACAGTGAAATTAATGAAATGAAATGAGTTAATTTCACTCAAATAATAATGAAAGTTCATTGAGATTCTGTGGACTCAAAATGTCGTTGTAGTAAGCTGAACTTAAAATGATTGAGTTTTCTAGTTCCCAGCATGCTTTGCAGCAGACTACAAGGAAAATAAATGTTGAAATTAAGTGCTATTTTGTGTGTTTCTGCGCAAGATTAACATGGGGAGACATAAGTTAGTATTTAATGTTGTGTTATGTTAGGATTTACAGAGGTTTCTGTTATATGTAGTGTTAGCGTTGAGGTGAAGATGGACATGGCAAAACTTTAAGATTACATATCTGCATGTTGTATGACCATTTACATGCAAGTGTATAGTGAGTCTTTTTGATAACTACATTAGCATGTGCTAGTGTGCGGTTGCTAACTGGACTTGACTATAAAGATCTAAGTGAATGTGATGTTTATGTAAGTAAGCTGTATATAATTATCATTGTGATGAGTGAGGTGGGACTGAGAGCAATGGAAGCGAGTCTTGACGGCTCCCACAGCTCTCAGCCCTGCCCCACTTGTCTCAAAAATTTTAAGCTCTACTAACTTTAAAAAAAAAAGTGAGCTTGCTTACTCAAATGTTTTGAGGTAATACGTTTTCTCAAATGTTTTGAGTATTCTCAACTTATCAGGTTTTAAATACACATTCCATGACCACTCAAACTAAAGCATCATCCTCAGAACAATCAAATTCTGCTTTGAGAAGGACAGAAACTGGAATAAAGTATGTGAATAGCTATTGTGCAGATGCTTTTAACCAGTATGAATTAAAGCTTGAACCCTCTCCCTCGCGAAAGGAAGTCATTAAGTTAAAGGGGTCTTAAAAGTAAAACATTTTAGCAATTAATTTATTCAAAAATACATTAAAATGCTCAATTCTGCAGACCCTCATACAAGGCCAATTAGCAAAAACACATGACATATCGTTTTAATGACAGCAGTTTCATATTGAAAAACGTCTCGGGTTACTTATGTAACCATGGTTCCCTGAGGGGAACGAGACACTGCGTATATACAGATTTTGTTTTTTAAGTGGTAAAGATAATTGGAGTATGTTTTATATTTGATATTAAATACTGGATTTTAGTCTTTCTTCATAATTACATGTTTTTTTCAATATGTTACCTGCCGTTTCATTCTGTGAAATCTACTAGCAATTCCAGAGTTAAAACTGTTTCAAAGGAAATACACACACACACATTTATTAATAGTTCAAAATAATGATTAAGATGTGTACACTAACAATGTATACAAATGTGTAATGTAATTTTGCCATTATAATGTGTACGTTTTTCAAAACCATGCAAAACCAACAAGAATACAAAAAGTATTTCTATTTTAAGCTGCATTTTTAAATGCATTTTTCCTTTTATCATGGGCACAACATTTCACAAACTCAAATAAAGCTCAATCATGAGTTCAATGTTAGTAGACATCACTTCCAGAATCAGATTTAGTTTTTATCACAGCTGTAGACACATGAATCAAAATAAATAGTTGGAGATTAAAATGGTTAACTGAGACTGTTTCCTCTTAATTCTTACATGCCGTGATGAAGCTGACTAATGTGAAGGCCCTTATCTCTAGCTCCTTTCCTGTAAGGAGATGCTGTGCCAGGCTTCTGGTGTAGAACGATGATAGCTCTAAGGTATGTTGAAATAAAATAATATTATTTTCTTACTGTTTATCACCATAGATGTGCAAATAACTTTTTTGCCATCCGGGACAAGGCATTGGAATAGGGGACAAACATCCACAGAACAGGAGGAGAGATTTGTGGCTGTATTTCATAGAGTCAAATAGTCATTTGTGTAAAAGATGTTGTCATTACAGATGAAATACTATCAAGCATGGCGACCTGGAAATGTCTTAGCCTCCGACAAAAAGAATCTTTCAACTGGATACAAGTGCAGTGCTCGCCCTCTTTAATGGAATGATTTATAAAAATGTTCTTGCTTGTTTATGAAATCTGATACATGGTATTTAACAGCCTGTGATAGGACCTTCTCCCACCAGTACTGGCCTGGCCCTCAAACCAACCTTAAAAATAGAATGATTACAATAGCATGTGTTTAAAACGAACAAGCTCTGATAAAACAGGAAAAGGCTTGTTAAACTAATTTGGAATCAAAATGTTCTTGCTTTCAAGAGAGGATTTGGCATTGAGCTCCTTGTGAAAGTGGCCTTTTAAAAAGAGAACAAATTTCATTGCTTTGTCTTTTTTTTGAACGCCTGCCTCTGATTGCGAGAACTATTCGGTCACACACAAAAGTATGCATTCGTCCTCATCTCGTGAAGAGGAGACAGATGCAAGACCACAGTCCAAAGCCAAGAAAGCGCCGGCTTTTATTAGCCAAACAGAGTGTAATGGGTTGTTGTACAGTGTAAACCAATGCTACTAATGGGTGAAAAGACTCTAATTATGATGTTTTCCACAGTGATGAGCTTCAAAAGTCAAAGAGAAGACATTTCAGACAATGTAAACTTCATGCTAAAGCCTTTTGGGCCTCGTATAAGCAGACATGAGTGACAATACAGGAAACATCTGGAAGTGGATCTACAGAGGTCTTGGGGGAGATGACAGGGTGAGGATTAGCGTCCCCTTCCACACCGTCTCATGCACTGGGAATCGTGCAGATTCTGTCGAGGCCTCCAAGCAGTCCCTGAACAAATAAAGAAGTACATGAAGCAAAACAGCCACAAAAATGAAACACTCAAAGCACATTGTAATTATCATGAGGTAATTGTAATGTGGTGTAAACATGGCTGTGCTGCAAAGTGAAAAATGCTAGTCTGTATTGAAGTTTGAGGTTAGGTTTTCCTCCATGGGTAACGGAGAGCACTTATGTTTACTGTTGCAGTGGTTACTCAAGGTTTTGTGAAGAAGGCCTCGAAGACTTTGTTCAGTGCTGATCTGTTCTTCAGGCTTCACATAAAGTAAGGTACTGTACATCTTTGATGTAAATGAGTCAATGACAAATAAAGATGTCCTAGATTACTACTTGACAAGTGTCAAGTGGTGTAACCATAAAGTAAAAATTAATAAAATATTTTTGTTACACGTTGAATAAATAAGGGTTAAATACACACACACACACACACACACACACACACATATATATATATATATATACAGTGGGTACGGAAAGTATTCAGACCCCCTTAAATTTTTCACTCTTTGTTATATTGCAGCCGTTTGCTAAAATCATTTAAGTTAATTTTTTTCCTCATTAAAGCACCCCATATTGACAGAAAAACACAGAATTGTTGACATTTTTGCAGATTTATTAAAAAAGAAAAACTGAAATCTGTATGTACAGTATATATGTATGTATGTATGTATGTATGTATGTATGTATGTATGTATGTATGTATGTATGTATGTATGTATGTATGTATGTATGTATGTATGTATGTATGTATGTATGTATGTATGTATGTATGTATGTATGTATGTATGTATGTATGTATGTATGTATGTATGTATGTATGTATGTATGTATGTATGTATGTATGTATGTATGTATGTATGTATGTATGTATGTATGTATGTATGTATGTATGTATATAAACATTTTTAAACAATGAATATCAGGAACTTTTCTTAGGGTTAATCTATTTGGCTTGAACTAAGTATTCAACTTTTCTTTTTACTCTTAACTTTTTTTCTACTTTTGACACAGAGTTATGAGGGTCTGCGATTTCCAGTGATATCGTCGACTTGATTGCACAGATACTATTTTAACTGAACTGAGCTGGATGATGACATCACTGAATTCAATGATGAACTGCCTTTAACTGAAAATTGAGTGTTTACTATCCTTTTGCAGTATTGACACACTATTTTCCTATTTAACGCTGTAAAGTTGCTTTGACACAATCTGTATTGTTAAACGCGCTTTATAAATAAAGGTGACTTGACTTGACTCTGTAGAAGTCCTGAGATCTATAGATTTCTGAGATAATTTTCTATTTTATGGTTTTCCTATCACATGAAAACAAAACATGCATGTTGGTTACACCACACTGACTTTGTTTGAAAATAATAATAATAATAATAATAATAATAATAATAATAATATGATGCAAAGTTTTTTTTTTCTCCAGTTGTTAACTTTAATTCATTACAATATCTGGACAGTTAGACCACCCAAATACTTTTAGTTTAGGTCCCATAAAAATATCAAAATTAATTTTAATTTAGACGCTGAAAACAGGTTTATCATAGAATTGCTTCATTAAAGTAGTTGCCTGTACAAATTACATTTTTAATGTATTTTTTAAAAACTTAATAGATCCTGACGAAAATATAAGCATCACGTCATTGACCCAAATACACAACATGTGTTTGTGCATCGTTTTCCATTTCACTCACTCACGCACAACCATAAACTCCTCACGCATTTGTTCACTTGCGCTTCTATACCCCACAAATCTCTTTTTCTCCCACTTACTTTCATTTGCGCACCCCACAGTTAACTGTCTCCATCTGACATGCACATTTTCATGCGTCATCACTCGTGCTCCCCCCACACTGTACATTGACACTGTATTCCACTTACCCACAAATCTTTGCCACCCGCTCATAAATACTGCTCACTTTAACCACTCTGACTGAAAAAAGAAAGGTGTAGAAGAACTGAATGCAATAACAAGTCTAAATAGGCATATAGAAGGAATAAGAAGAGATACAGAAATAGGTAATCAGAGCGAGAAGCTTTGAGGGAGAATGCCGTGAGGGAGAAAGTGCACAGTCATGCTCATGGAATGTGGGGGAGGAAGGGGCGGCTGGCGTGACTGACCCATTTTTCACAGTCTTAATCAGAGACAGCTGTCAGTGTGAGGGGCGGCCGACCGGCCGTGCTGGGGGAGGGCTGGAGCGAGGGATGAGAGAAGAGGTGAACGGCGCTCATGTACCCAGTGGAGTTTAAGTTTATTTATTTCTTTAACAGAGTGGAAACTCAGGGTGGCGACCCCTGATAAAAAGGGAGCAAGCCGAAGGAAGAGAGAGAAAGAGTGGAAACTCAGGGGGAGACATGTGAGGAGGATGGGCCCACCTTCCTTACTGCTGCTGCTGCTGCTGCACTGCTGGATCAGTTTAGCGGCATCTTCTCACGTCTCTGTTTAACCGTATAAACGCACTCACCTCCATTTAACCCCACAAGGGCCTCCTATCACATATAACACATTACCATCCTTCTTATATACAGCTCGTCACATATAGTAACAAATCTCGCTCCATTCACAGTCACAGAGGGCTCGTATACCTCAGTTTAGAACAGTGAGTCTAAACTCTAAAAAATGCTGGGTTGTTTCAACCCAATGTTGGGTCAAATATGGACTAACCCAACTGTTGGGTTAAATTTTGGTTACATTTTTAAATGAGCTTTTTAACCCAACAGTTGGGTTAGTCCATATTTGACCCAACATTGAGTTGAAACAACCCAGGCATTTTTTAGAGTGTAGGGTTCTGCTACAGCTTTGCAAGTCACTTATAGGAATAAAAAATATAAAAGACAATCACTAAAAGTACTAAAAGCAGGAGAGAACATTAGAACAATGATTTTTCCATTCTACATATGATTTTCTTTGACCAAATGTGCCGGTGTGGGAGGTAAATACACCGACCTGATTGCATCTGCACCAAGCTTGTAGCCATACAAATCAAACCGAGTCTAAAGGTCAATGTTTAAAAACGTACACGTGGGAGAACAGTGAATGTGCCTTTCTATACTGCACGTACAGTATGACACATTTTAAGAATGGAACACGTGTTACGCAGTGGAGATAATAGCAGTGCACTCTTGATGTTGTCTTGTAATGCAAGGACCAAATTTACTCAGCAGCTCACTACAGTGACATCCAATAGACTAAGTTACATTCATTGAAGTAATAGGTGGTTGCATTATGTAACTGTAATAACATTTTTAAAAAAATGTGGGGGCATTTTACCACTCTTTAATGCAGCAAAAATAGATTTGAATATATATGCAACAGTTAACAGTTAGCAAAAAGACATTTTATTAGCAGTTACTGTAGCAAAAACACTTTATGATAGCTTTATGATGCTTTTAAATATCAGTTAGCAATTAGTGAAGACTTTTTGATAAAAAAAAAAGTTAGCAGTTAACAAAAAGACATTTTAATAAGACATTTAAGATAGCTGTTAACGCAGTTAGTGAAAACTTGAAATTACAACAACACAATAAATACTAAAAAACTTAGGCTGTTAAAAGAAAGTCCTAACACAGTCTTAAGGAGTCCCAGAGTGCTGTAAAAGACTTTGAAAAAGCAGTTAACTGAACATATTTTGAATATAGCAGTCTACTGTTAGTGAATTGACTTTTGTTCAAAAGTTGTAATATGTAAATCTACAATAAAGTAATAAATAATATTTTGTCTATGTAATGTCCATTATGGATCTTAGTTAAAAGCGCTAGAGGGGCGTAACGTTTCTGTGGTTTGATCCTCAGACAAAGGACTTCTCTCTCTTAGCATCTATTTAGTGTGAAACTAAATCACACACTTTGACTAACTTTTGTGATTACTGGAACGCTGTTGAAACATGTATATATACTTATATGTAAAAATGGACTTTTACGAGTTCCCCACCCTTTTGTTTTAACTTACTTCAGGGGGTTCAAGCCTTAATTATTGGCATCAGACCCCCCAATTCCATCCTAAATTAGCACCCTGGTTTGCTAGAACAGAAACCGTTGTTTAGTTGATGAAGCCAGTTGTAAAGAAATCAGTGGGCTCAACTTATCAAGATTTTCTTGTTCCAGGATACATCAATGTAGTCCACACATGTTCAGACTGTATAGCCAAGCTGTTTCATATGAAGAAGGTGCATTATTGAGATTACATATTAAATGTATTAATAGTCTCGTCCATCTCCAGTGGGAATTGTTTTAATTTGGAAACTATTTAGTTCGCTTTTGTCCATTGTTTCCTCAGTATCACATTGGTTGGAGGATGATGAAGGCCGGGTGGTGGTCAAACACGGAGCCAGATATGTCAGCGTAAAGTCAAGAGAGCAGGTCCGCGTTTGCCAACTCTGGGTTGATTCATCAAGAGGGTCATGGTACGTACAAGGCAGCTGTGCACTGGGAAAATAACTGGACTCCATTTAAGAGTAAAGGGGGAAAGCTTGGAGAGGACATTGGGCTGCTCACAGGCAAAGTTGGAGTGACTCAATAGTTTGGTGAATGCATTCTAATTTGAAGAGGATGGGGACAGGGGCTCATAAAGTGCAGATTCTGGGAAAGCCATTTGACTTTACTGGATTTCACAGAGCATATAAGCACTCAAGGCAAACAAACTGCAAACCAACACTGTTTAACACGCACCAAAAGAGTTTCCATACTCCATGTCACACAATAGGATGCAGAATGAGCTGACAAAACAGTGTGGGCTGCCATGTGGGACTGGACCTTGAGAATGGCTGAGATTGAGGGATTGTATATACAAGCGTGGATACGCCAGCAATATCCACAGTAGAAACGCTTAGCATTGTGCGTAATTGGTTCCAGTTTCTTTTTAACGAAGTCTCACTTTTCTTCTTCCCCTTTTTTTCACACAAACAGATAGACAGGATGAAATGAAAAAAACACACTGATTTACCAAGCACAACACAAAAGGATAAACAGAGATAAAAGTAGAATGGCAGCTAACAGACAGTATTTATAGTCTTTGTCATGGAAGGTTCAGTGGAGAGCATGATGAGTTTGTTCTAGACACAACTGCGGGCTAAAAAACGCACTCCATTACAGTGGAAGACAGCACATGGAACAAACTGATTTCCCTCAGGATTGTACCCAGCTGCACCTCAGATCTTTGATATGGAGAGAGACAAAGACACTGAGTATGAATCTAATACATCTTTCCATAACAGGGATATTTACATCATCTTCTAATGGGGAAAAGGTGCGGGGCGTAAAGTTGGAGATACTCTTGAATTATCTTTCTTTCTGTTAACTTAAGCAGATGTCTCAAGAGATGAAGAAAGAAAAACACACCATCTAAAAAAACAGCTCTATAAAGACATTAACACTCTTAAAGGAAAAATTTATTTCATCATCTACTCACCCTTAACATGTACAGTATGAATTTCTGTGTGTGTTCTGCTGAAGAAACAAAGTCATTAAAGTTTGGAACAACAAGAGAGGGTAAATGATGACAGAATTTTCATTTTTAGGTGAACTATCCTTTTAATGTGGTATAAAATACAGACAAATGTTTAGGGGCCTGTTTATAAAGTCTTAAACCTTGAGTCTATTAAGAAAGGTTAGATGATTAATGTACAGAAACATAAATAGTACATCAAACCATATCTGGTTGACATTACTTCAGCTGTAAGCTGCAATATTCTTTCATCAAACAATCCTCCCTCCTAAAACTGGAGCCTTTTGCTTTAAAGACAGAAAACTGAAAGGACATGTTACTCGTTTATCAAGTTTTCATTACATTTAAACCCTACTTTTTGTGGATGGACGGCAGCCAGAGACAAACTTTTCGAGAATATGATTGAAAACATTTGTGAAATCAAAATGAGAGGTCACGAAAGCATTGATCTTATGGCAAGTTGACACACACCAACTCGGTTTCTGAAAACTCTCCCCTGGGAGAATGTGGAGGAAAGGATTTACTGTGCTGTGGTTGCCCAGCCACGGCCCACATACCTTTAGTGTTGCTCACAAGAGCTTTCTCCACCTCTACTTAATCATTACTACAAGGAACGGTAGAGGTATGCCATTACAGCAGGGCAGAGAGAAAATCACTGTTTTGGCTCCATGATCTTTAAGTTAAACTATGAAGTCAAATCATGCAGCTTGATAGTTTGGAGACACCTGAAGTTTTATACGAGGAGCAAAATGAAGAGCTGCATGCAACTTTGTTGACCACACTGTTTTACCACTGTCTGAAGGCGTCAATTATCCCTACATGCCCATGAGCGGATTGTGAGATGCCGCAAAAGAGCACAGCCTCAAATATACCCTCTCAAGTGAACATAATTGATACAAATGTGCAAGTTTGGAGCACAAGTACAGGTTTAGGTGCTGAACTCTTGAGTAGATTGTAGATAACAGTAATTAGAGCAGAGAGCAGTTTTGGGAAGACACGTTCAGGCCGGGCAAAGCGGCAATCTGCTGCTCGTACAAACATAACGTCACACAGTGCATCTCAGCTCCACAGTTTAGCGCACACTTCACATTTTTTTCATGATCCTAAAGGAGATAAATAACTACATTTGACCAAATATAGTCTCTAAATGTCAAAACTACTTATATTAAAAAAGACAAACCTACTCTATATGACCACTAGAGCTAATGCAGTTGTTCTCACCCTTGCTTCCTCTGTGTAAATGCTCTGTTCCCTCTGCACAATGACAACATGCAATGACATAATCTACAATGTAATCATAAGACATGTTTTTCCTCAGGGTTATTTCTCCCTTGTGCATGAGTCATCAACGATTTAGATTATCACATAGAAATAATCGGTCTAATTTCTATGCAAATTAAGTTAGGGATAAGGTTTGGGATTCATGTTTTCTAAGTTTTAAACTTTGATGCCAATTTGTGCCATAAACATTAATGACACCTCACATCTGTGAGAGGAGAGATACACCTCACAGCTTGTGGAGGAGTGGAAAGCTATTACTTTTCTAAAGCTTTTTGTCTGTTGGACAATTACAGAAGTGAATGAAAAATCCTATAGAGTAACCTTGAAGGCAGTGCTCGATGTGATTTTCAATTTTATGAAACCACAAAAAAAAAACAATATCTGAAACAATTTATTTAATTTATCAATTAATTAAAACCTCTTCTCAATTTGAGTAGTTATGGTGAAAAAAAAATAGATACTAAAATAAGAAAAATTATACTAAAATAGTATCAACATTGTCACACTAAGAATAACTGGCTTACGACTATATATATTACAAAAAAATATTATAAAAATATATATTTTAATTTTAAATTAGTATAAATATCAGATATTACAAACAAACATAAATAAATAAATAAAAACGTAGCCATATCCAGACACAAAATATCACAGACCATTGGGTTCTGCTATTTTGGCTAGTAAGCAACCAACTAGTAACTAATCAAAACACCCTAGCAACCCCCTAACCACAGCCTAAAAAAATAATAATCTAGGTTTGTCTGCTGTTTATGATCATGCATTTCTTACGGTGATTGCATTACACTGGAACAAACAATTCGAAAATGTATTTAACTTTATTAACATAACTTAAACCACATGCTGTGTTTCAGAGAAACCAGAACACGAAACAATGCATATATAACACAAACTAAACATGTAAAAAAAAAAAAGCATTTTCTTTCCAGCTTGTTTCTCATTTGTGTCCAAGATTTTGCTCAAGAATGTATGCAGAAGCAAAAACAGTACTTTTCCTGTGTGGAGCAATTTCTTGTGTGTGACAGGGAAGAGTGGCTTCACTTTCGGCCTTGTTTGTTGTCTGGCCCTGCACTGGACACATGGGCCGTGTAACTCTAGTCCAGTTGTGACCACACAGGAGAGGTTCTGTGCAGAGGGGGTCGGATCCAGAATGGAGACAGATGGACGGAGGGCAGTTCTCACACAGAGAATGGCCTCCACTGTTCCCGTGCTGGCCGCTGCTTACAAAGATCATTGATTTTGACCACGCTGAGTGAAAGGCTCGCTAATATCTCATTTCAGCACTGTCCTCAGCATGACCATGACACCTGTTCGGAGGTCAGGTCTACAGAACACCTCGACTGGGGAATCCGATCACAACCCTTTTTAAGGACATACAGTGTTTAACAAATGTATTAGACTGTCTATCGTGCATCTGAAAGAAAAAAGTGCTTTACTATTTTCTGCCTTTATTGTAAAAGAGTACATTTGAGAATTTATTCCCATCACTGAGTCTAAAAAATAATCTTCAATAATCAATAATGTTACTTCCGGGCACAGTTAAATTATGATTTTTACAGTGATGATGCTTTTCCTACTGACCCTGCTCGACTCAGATTGGGGAGTCCATCCTTCCTCGTGATCAACAGGACAGGAAACCTGGTCAGAGAGGAAAAGGACCCCTGACATTTCACATGCTGAACTCAAGATTGGAAATTCTATTTCAATAATCATATTTTCATCACTTCACTATTTCCAATTTTCAAACCCTGTCTTCCCCAACAGTTCCTCTTCCCAACTACGGTACATTTATCTTTGTGTCAGTATCCTGTTTCCAGCTTCCTCACTTCTTTGCTCCAACTCTACAAAAAGAGAGGAAAGGAGGGGTAAACAAATCGTAAACATTAGTATAACAGCTAAAAGCTAATGTCATGATCTTTAAGCCAGAGGACTATTGCTATTCCCATATTGTAGGGGTCAAAGAGAAAGCCATAAACTTCACTTGTTTATATTTTCGAGTTAAAAAGCAGGCATCTTTTCAGCGTCACTTTCATCCCTAATCGTCAGTCTTGACCCTTGAAGAAACTCATTGCACAGCTGGAGCCCTGTATAAAAAGGAGAGGAAGCAACAGCTACTTTGTAGAGGAGTTGCATGGGAACAACATGACTAGAGAGATCTAGTGGTGCACCACTTACGATTCTGTGGCCAAGCTTTTACGGACAATTATTTTTTTCCTCATTTCAATTGTGCTTAGCCTTTAAAACACTCGCCTTGAGTACAAAAAAAGAAAGAGGGACACCAGAATCTTACATTTTGAGCTACAGTAAAAGGCAACTAAACAGATCTTGAATGAAAGAAAAATATATTCATCTGAGGGATAATAAGTCTGTCAGCAAAATAAAAAACTATAACTGACTGTCCAGATATCAGCTCAGTTGTAGCAGTAGGGCGGTTTCCACAGGACATAACTGGCTCTTGGAATCTCACAAGTTCCCCTACATACTTAGAGATTAGATTGCAAAGTAATCCTGTAAGAGATCATTCATTCCTTACCTCTTACTACCATCTCAGACTCTCTCCTGCTCCCTCTCACTGTTCAACAAACAAAAGGAGAGCCAAGGAAAGAAATGTAGAGGAGCCTGAAACACGGATTGAAATGAAGTGCCCCCTCTACAGGCCACCCTGCGCAAACACTCTGAACGCACACAGCCATTACAATTAATTTGCATGATCTGTGACAAACAAATGATAAGTTTGAATAATCAATTATAACATAATAACTTGAGATGAAATGTACTCTTGGCTTTGTATAAGTGAAAATAATTTATCTTATCGTGATTCTTCGGATATAATCCATATCTTCAAAGTATTGAGTGTTGGAAACACTTTGAAATGTAATCTCTACTGCTCTGTCAACTTTCAGTTTTGTCTCTCTTACACCCTGGGGGTAGATTGCTCTGTACCACAGAACTTGTTAAACTCATCCTTGCATGTTTTTATCATACTCATAATTCTTAAACTGAATTAATAATCTCAGCATAGAGTATAAATATGCAAGTTCCTCACATCTCACCTACAGTCCTCATGTTAAAAACACTATTAAAGTGTGGAGGGAAAAAAGGCCTTTATAAAAACTTCCACCTCTGGCTGGGAGGAGGTGGAGAGGAGGGGGATGTTATGACCCCGTCCTCTCCTCCCTGCTCGCCTCCGCCCCACACAGCCCAGGGCAATGTAGCATTGTAGCAAATATCCCCAGTAAATCTGCCCCCTCCTCCAACATTTCTGAAAAACCTTTGTGCTAAGTGGTGCTGTTCTTCCTCAGCTGTAGCACAAATACAGAATGACTCAGTGTAGACGAGAGAGAGCAGTTCTTGCCCTGTCATGGATTGTTGGGTCCTGAGTAGTGTGCATTTGAAGTTGTAGAAGCTCTTTATCACTATTTCATTTAATATAAAGACTATAGATTTATACATTTTTAAGTAAAAAAAATAGTCTTTGTGTAGAACTAACATACCAGCACCCTCCTGATGTAACAAAATAAGCTGTGAGGATCTGTAAAATTTAGAGAAAAATAAACACCTTCCAACACTATCCAATGTACTTCAGATGAAACAACAAAAATTAAAATACTTACAATGAAATAAGGGTGTTGGTAAAGGGAATTACTTCAAATTAATGAACAATTCAATTCGCACAGTGAAGTACAACATTCGTTTTACATTTTATTTAAGTGATAAGTTGTTGATATCTGAAATAATTCACAGCAAATATCTGCATATTAGGCTATAACAAGTAAAAAAAGAAAGAAAGAAAGAAACACTGAGTTACAGAGCGTTTTTATTACAGTTACAAAATATAAATAAACACGTCTAACAATATGGTTTCGGTCTCCGAAACAAACAGCTGAACACAAGGTCGCTGATTTGCTTATGAGCCTGCAGGAGAGCTCTAGTAAACTTTTAAAACTGCATTGCACTTCTGAGCGAGAGAGAAGTAAAAACTTCAAAACTTGAAAAAACGAGCAAGAGAGAAACGCCCATATGAAGCGACGTCTCGTGGCCCCTCCTGCATTTGGGTTAAAAGGAAATGCAGACCGAGGGGGTTTCTTATAGGGCAGCACGAGTTTACACAACGAGAACCTAGCTTGTTACAATTTAAAGTATCTGATTCTTCTCGCTGTGTTTGATTTATCCTCGATCGGAAGATGACCACAGCCGTGGTGTCACCTTTCTTCGACTTTAGCGAAGTGATCTACAACAAGGTAAGGAAAAAAGTTTTAGCCTGATCTGTTTGTGCTGTGGAATGTGGACGATTACACTTTCCTTCTAAGTTTGAATGGGCGATTGTTTTGCTGTATTAAGTAACACCAAACAATAATAACAAAATTACAACTGCTTTTACACCTCTCGAGTCATCTTTAAAGTTCTAATGTAGCAATAAAGTAGTACTTGCAGCCAGTAAAGTTCCCTTCTTGGCTTGTTCTGGAGAATCCATGACTGTGATTTCACAATGTGTTCATGGACATTTTTAATCAAGATTTTAAGTTATATGAATATTTAAGTGAAAGTGTATATCTTGGATCCTCTGGCTGCTTGCAATTAATTTGAATTTAATCACAATCTTAATCACTCTCCAATCCTTCATTCAAAATAATGTAGTGTGATTAAACGAATTAAAGTACACATTTTCAATAAGCTAACTTCATTTTAATTAAGAGACTACATGCATACAAGTATTTCATATCAACTACCTATGTATGTGTCACGTTGCTTCCTTTTGAACTTTATGAACTGAAGATTGGAGCAACCGGTTTCACAACCTGCTCAATGAAATAAATATATATTTTATTGCTCTGTCTGGGTGTAAACTTGAATGGTGTATGAATCTGTCAGGGCTCTCCCGTGATTTCATTGAATTAAACTGACTGAGAGGAGTGACTTAGAAAACCAGTAAGTCAAGCTGGATCTTAGATATATGAGTCATAACCCATAACTGTTGTCAGACATCATTTGTCAGTGGCGTTAATGTGTTTTTCTGTGCTGTGTGGATTAACATTTAGATTAGAGTGTTTATCTTCTTCCAGCTGTTTAAGAATCAATTATGTCTGTTTTTAGTTATATTACTTTATTCTGTGTAGTACAGAGATATATTTCCTCATGAAAAAGTTTAAGCAGCATGATCTAGTTTGATAATGCTGCTTCTGAACTTGTTAATGTTGTCAGACGTGGTCATCAATGTCCACAAGTTTGCAGGCGGACCTAGTCTCACGTCTTGATACAGTAGGAGTTAGGTTATTACTCAGATCAGACACGCGCAGCAGTCTTTGCTTTTCTAAAGCAGTCAAGCGTTCCATTAGTGGGCATCAAGCCAAACTGACAGTTGTTTAGGCCTGTATTTACTCATTGGTTTAACATGAAGCCAGTGCAAAACAGTTAAGACATACCAACCACTTTGTGGCTTTCAACAACTGAATTCTATGTCGTCATTGTTCTTTTTTTGTCTTTTCTTTTGTAGAACAAAATGCTGAACTACAATAATAACATCCTCAGTACTCCACACCCTGTCTCTGTCCCTTGCACGGGGGCAAGTCTGTCCATCTCCAACCCCACTGGGTGCCTGCTGGACAGGAAGGCTGTGGGGACACCCTCAACTATTGGGGTTTATCAGTGCCGGCACTCTGTCACTTTGGCTAGCACCAAACTCAACCAAAACCAGTTCTTGAACATTAAGGCAGATCCATCCCTGCTCGGCTCAGGGATGGGAACCACCAGCAGCAGCAACAAAGAGAACCGACTTCGAGACCGCTCTTTCTCGGAAACGGGGGATCGCCTGCTACAGAAGTGTTTGGGCCCTGGAGGCCCCAACAGCCAGGTCAACTCAAGCCGCTACAAGACAGAGTTATGCAGGCCATTCGAGGAGAATGGCGCCTGCAAGTACGGTGACAAGTGCCAGTTTGCCCATGGAATTCATGAGTTGCGCAGCCTAAGCCGCCATCCTAAGTACAAGACAGAGCTGTGCCGCACATTCCACACCATAGGCTTCTGCCCCTACGGCCCACGCTGCCACTTCATCCACAATGCGGAAGAGCGCCGTGGACCTCCACCAACCCCGTCCCCCCTTTCGGCCTCCAATAAGATGGAGAGGCCACGGCTGCAACACAGCTACAGCTTTGCAGGGTTCCCCAGCTCTGGAGGCTTGAGGGACAGCCCCACCTCCGTCACCCCTCCACCTATATTTTCCCCAGACGATCTGCCCGAGTGGCCTAGCAGCAACCCCTTTACGTATTCCAGCCAGGAGCTGGCCAACCTCTTCAGTTCCAGCCTGGGCAACGCACCTTTATCCTGCTCTGACACTTGTACCCAGGCACCATCTTCCCCGACAACCCCTTACTACTTCAGGGCCATGTCAGAGTCTCCCCAACTCTACGAGTCTCCATCCAGTCAGCCAGACTCACTTTCTGACCAAGAGGGCTACCAGAGCAGCTCAAGCGGAAGTCTGAGCGGCTCCGAGTCTCCCGTCCTTGACACCACCCGCCGACTGCCCATCTTCAGCAGGCTTTCCATCTCCGATGACTAAAGCACACTGAGCCAGACCCCATCCCCCTTTCCACTGCATGCAGCAGTCTTGGGCAGAGAGGATGAGATGCTAGCACTCCCTCTACCTCTCGCCATTTCTTTGGCACCCTAGAAGTCGTAGACTTCCCTCCTTGTATCACCTCCGCTCTGAAACCGATGCAGTGAATTAAGGGATCTCTCTCTTTTTGAATACTCTTTTTAACCAGAACAAGCTAAAACTCTCCTGGCCTCAAGGCTCTTCTGTTTTCCGGGCCTCGTCTTGCAGAGCCCCTGCTATGTTCTTGGTGTGACTGTGCCAAACACACAGAGTAGGAAGTGGATTAGCGAAATGCTAATCGTGAGAGGTATGAGACCGTTGTGCCAGGTGCCACAGCTGCAGTCAAGTGTAGTGGAGCTGGTGGCACGGTTATGGGAGAGATCTGTGCCCAGCCCCCTCACAAATTACCACTCTTCTCAAGGACACTCTTTCATAACTAACTAAAGCTCACAAGTGTCATGCTTAGACCTTTCACAACTGTCTTTGTAGACCATCTTAAAGCAAAAAGAGGGGGGAAAAAAGACAAGTGCCTGGGGTTTAAGTGTTGCGGTGAATGGAAAAATACTTTTATCTTTAATATTTTTTTTTGTTCCTTGTGGCCTGATTATGTAGCTCTTGTTTTGAGTGTGTGCTCTCCCTCCCTTGAAATGGCAGATTACACCAGTCTGCAGGAAGGACTTTTCTCATAAGGGTTGAATGAAAATGGAGCTTTGGAATATGTCAGGCACATTCAAATGTTCAGTCAGGTGCTGTGTGCTCTATGTCTCACGTACAGCCAGCACAAACCCCTGAGACGGGATGTCTCCACTCAAAAATGAACCATTCCTTAAACTTTTTTTTTTTGTTAGTGCCCCTTTTTCCCACTAGTTTCTGGTTACTTAAAGTTGGTTGGGAAGGGAATCTTGTTATTAAACCTTTAAGACAAACTCTTTCTTCTGTCCCACCTCAAAACGCCACCTTCTCTCGGGCCAATCAGCAAACAGACGGAGAATCCCATCATTCCCAAGTTGCAGTTCAACCTCCTGCAGCTTCACTTTAGTTCTTCATGCAAGCACACTTTTTTTTTTTTCATCGATTCTGCTCAGAGGAGCACTTTGTAATTCTTCATCTTTCCACCTCTTGGTTTTGATTTTTATTATGGTCATTGTTTATTATTATTATTATGGTTATATTATTGTTATTGTTTGAGAACCTTTCAGAACAGAAGGGTTTGCTTGTCACTGCTTATTTAACTTATCAAAACATATTTATTGGTGATCATATGCATTTTTTTGTTAATTTTGTTTGTATTTATCTTGATAATGAAACAATAGAATATATTTTCTTTTAATGTTAAATTATGATCTTCTGTATTAATCTTAAGATTGTGAAGACTTGTCAGCTTTCTTTTTTCACAGTTTAATATATTGTACTACAATGACTTTTGTTGGCAACTACACTTAAATGAAACTTAATTTAAAGCAAAAAAAAGCAAAAACTAAAAAATCCTCTGCATTTTGATTTATTTATTGTAGATTTATTGTCATTCCCTTTTCCCAAATATTTGACTGCAAAATCAGTACTACCATACAATCATTCCTAGATGATAAACTCACAGGAGCATCAACAGTTATTTTTAAAAATGAAAGAAAAAAGGGTTAAGGTTTTTTTT
>NW_015505472.1:410312-436041 GCF_001515645.1 Sinocyclocheilus grahami
GTGCTTTTTTGTTTTGTTTTCAAATGTTCCTTACAACGGTTTAATGATGTTAATAAATATCCAGTGTTAAAGCAGTTTATTTGGTTTATGGTGGTGGACATGATGAAAGGCAGGTAATAATTGTGACCTAATGGGTTGAAGTTCTGTTGTCTTTGCACATTTGGAGCTTTCGGCCTATATGTGAAGTGCCTCTTTTACACATTCCATGAGCAAGCGTTCTTTGCCTTAAATAAAGTCGGGATGCTTTTTTAATGACTTACTGCTTGTATCCTCAGTGGTTTAAGCAATGATTGTCCAAGTTGGTTAACAGTATAGACACAAATAAAGTATCTGAAGAGTTGAATGTATTTTGTTTTCATATAAACAGCTATTGTTGTTCACTACAGTAATTTTCATGAGTTTATGTAAGATTGATCTCTCTTTTGTAATGACTGATTGCAGTTAAAACCAATAAAACCCCATATTTTTCAGAAAATAAATGATCTGGAGTATCATTTTTATGCAGTATTAATTTTGTGGTGGATGCAAGGAGATGGATGACTTGAAGCAAGGAAAAGAATACACGTCCAGCTGTCAAATGCAATTAAAACTGAAAGTTCAATAACCATAATAGTGTGTGTGTGTGTGTGTGTGTGTATATATATTACATTAAGGCAGGGTAGATGGTTTTGGCTGCACATGCTACTTAAATGTCTTGAGAATGGTTTGACTGAATTATACTTGCGACTGACCACTGAGAACGAGAGAACACAAACTTCATATTTGGTTAGGACAGCAAATTTCACAGAACCCCAATTCTGGATCATTATGGTTTTACTAATCTCTGTGGATCTGGCATCTGTGATATGGGAGGGAAATATTCTGCATATTATCAAACATTTTTGACCCATGGTCGACTGAGGGAGTTCCTAGGAATAAAATCATCTAGTGAAGAATTGATGGGGTACTGACCTGACTGCGGTCAGACTCCATGGGTCTTTTTTTTATTACACCATTCCTAATTGGAAATCTGCTCTGGTTTCTGCTGAAATGGTGATGAATTAGGCTAGAGGAGGAAAGATCTCAAAAGTCAAGGCGTGACACGTTACATCAGGGCAAATGTTAGAGTCTGGCCTTTATGTAACTTTGTCCTCAAACAGGTTAAGTTAACTGAAAAAAAACCCTTCAAACACATACAGTTGATGTGACATTAGATCGCTAGTCTATTATTTCTTTATCTGAAGTGATCCTAAACTTCTTTTTTTCAGGATTTCAGAGGTGGTAATATCTGATTGTCAAACCGCATAATGAACTACATCTGTGGTTATTTTGCTAGGACACCTGTGTGAACTGGTTTCACCTACTAAAAATAGCATAATTTGTTTATAAATGCCATGTGGTTACTTTCTTGTTTAATGCAATGACATTTTAATGCAAAAACACTACCAGGCTTTGTAATTCCTCTATCAGGAAGTCCTGGAATGGATTGCTTGATGTTTGAGCAGTGCAAACAGACAAAAATGTGCCAATTCTGCCCTTTTCTGTATCACTAGCCACAGATGAGCATGTGTTTGTGTACATGTGCATGTGTGTGTGTATATGTAGAGCAAGTGGAAGGCCAGGGACAGTGATAACTTCAGATTGAAGAGTAACTTGATTTCTATGAAGTAAGGAGTTCCATGTGAATAGTTTTACTTGCTGATCTACTGTTCATTACTAAATTGAGATATTTTACCAAAACAATGAGGAAACATACGCCTAAATTTTATCATCAATAATGTTATTGTAAAACTAAAAAAAAAAAAAACAAGTTGGTTGTGTCATAGACAAGTTTTCCATGGCCCTGAAGGCATGCAACTGGTTTCAGGTTACAACAAAAACACCTTAAGACAGTGAATATCACTGCAATGTGCTAAAACTACTCAGAGCACCCTGGCAACTTCAGGCAAACCTCTATAATCATGATAGAATGTTTAAACTCACCCCAAAACCCCTCTTCCCATTTTCTTTAAACTGTACACATTTAGTTTATATATTGTGTTGAGCAGCTTGCCCCATCTCAGCCGGGTTATTACAATTGAAAGGTCCACATATAAATGAAGCATTCAACTACATGTGAATACATGTGAAGTTGATTGAGAACTTCTCACACCCAGAACCAGAAACTTCTCGCATGAACACTTATTCTAAAGTTGTGCAGTTATACAATCCTCTGGTCATAAATATTAACCTTGCCCCCCTGGCTGTTTCCATAGTACATCACATGGTTGCTTTTTACCTCTGCAGAGCAACTATTGACCTACACGAAGAGCAGAAGAGTATGACAGAAAAATATGTTAAGTAGAAAAGATCTAAAAAAAAAAATGTGCGGTTTGGAAAAGTTTCAGCATGAAGGTGAGCTGGTAGTGGAACCAGGTGCAAAGGAAAGTGTGGTTGTGACTTGTGACTGCACCCAGCCACTAGGTTCTATTTGCAGCATTTCTCTGGCTGCTGAAACAGCACAATGAAGCATAGAGGAGACCGAGTTAGAAAGCTGAAACTGAGCTACTTAACACTGTCACATCTCTGATCTGTACCGTGCTTACTGTTTGGGTTGGACCTTAGAGTAGGACTTTGGAAGCTTCTGGATGAGATTAAGGCAACAGAGAAACTGCACTTTCTTCTATGAAAATATTGCAGCTTTCACTGCAGAACTAAAAAGACATCTGATGTGATGCTAGAGGACAAATGCTGAGTCTGATATGTGAAGTTATGACCAAAAAAGGTAGAAGCAGCAATTTTTAAAAAGTTTTATTTTAAACTGTTTGCTTTTTTTTTTTGCACGTGTGCACAAAACTGCATATCTTAACACCTTCAAAAGCATAACTTTACAGTGAGGGGGAAGCATATCTCAAACTGTTTGATGTTGCTTTCGACATTTTACGGGTGTGAGAGTACTGACGCACAATGTCTCTGAAGCTCCAAACCACCTTTTCTTCACTTCCTTCCTACCTCACAAGTTCTCAAACCAGTTTAGACTTAAATTAACCAATTATTGTCAAGCAACACCATGCCTTGATTGTTTTTCATGACTTCTGACTCTGAGAACCCACACATTCAGTCCATTGTCTTTGCTGATATTGAAAGCAACGTTCTTGCAACTAGATTAAAACTGGATGCAGATATTAGATTGTAACTTGATATATTTCAACTTCAGTTGGTGTTGGTGATGCGAGACAACATGAGTGACAAAAACCAATTGGCGATGAGATACAAATGAGTGGTGAAAACTATTGGACAGTGGACATCACATGATCACACAGCTTTTGTGACCTCCATTAAATCAGAATATACTATAACATGGGAAAGAAACAGGTCGATGTGGTCATAAAGGGCAAACTCTATATGGTGGGTGGTTGGAAACTTGGTCTATTTGTGTGAGAATGTGTTGGTGAAATTGACAATGTCAGAGTGAGAACACTGAGACCCTCGTGACAGGCCAGAAATGTAACTGAATATTACCAAAGGATCATGATCCAACAAGAGTTTCAAACTCTGTCTGGCTCCAACACAGCATTCCAGCATTACCTGTGTAAATGAAATACAAAAGAATAATTTAAGGAGTCATTTAAATTTCATACAAGTCAAAGATTCCAGACAATAATTTTGATTTTTTTTTCTAGCTTTGTCAAACCATTTAGGAAACATTTCACCAGCATTTACAAGCTATGTTTCAGTTCAATCTGTCTCTTGAGGGCAATGAAACCATTCAAAACACATTCAGGCTCCAACATGTCAGACAAGAGTACGAGAGACCAATGTTCTGCTTATCTTCTGGATGAACCTTAAGTAAATGCCTAAAGGGGAATATTGCCTTAGCTCCGTTCGCACACTCAAACACGCCCCATGAAGTTCTTATCTACGGCGGGACCTTGAGTAAGCACTAAGAAATGACACGTTCCGATAACCTGCTTTCTCAAAATAATCCACGATAACATTGTTGTAACAGACAGACAAACGAAGAACTGATAGCAGCTTCATCTTATGGCTGGTTCAAATGAGTCATCTGTCTGCTAAGGGCATTGTAAAAAATGTTTGCAAGAAAATCAAAAAGGAAACAGATTTTAATTAGAGATCTGTGAATGACTGATATAGGATCAGATAATGTTGAGAGGTGCAGTTTGTGGTTTGCAGAGGTGATTTAACTTTTTAGGATTCTCACGTTTCTTCACAACTTCAGCTGACAAGATACTGACAGGTGACATGTGAGAAAGCACATCTAGACGGAAACAATACATACACACAGCGTCTGAGGTGAGGTAAAAAAACAAATTGCTCCTTTACAGTTTGGAGCCTACCATTAGAAAAAAAAAACCTAACCTGAGATTGCATTAGTAAATCTCCCCACAGATTCTCACAGGCAATGTTCCATCAAGATTAGGCCTAAACGAAACCAGTCAGGCCTGTTCCTTCCATACACCTTTCCTCAGGGCATGCTCACTTGCTCAGACAAAGTGCACGAACACAAACATTCTCACCTTGACATAAACACATGTACAACCAACCATAAAATCCCTTCAACACAAGGCAATACAAAGTAAGCCTAGCAAAACAGATAGCGTACCCTGTGTGTTAGATGATGGTACTCAGAAATGTCACACTGAAGGGATGTGGAAACTCTAATAAAGGTCATGCTTCAAAAATACAGTCTGGGCAACCACAGAAAATTATTTTTACATTTTTAAACCACTTCATAACCTTCATTCAATGCATGCTACGGAAGCAGTTGAGGAACCAGTTGCTAGATTAACACCTTCAGATGATAGGGTTGTAGCACCCACAACTTCTGGTGGAAATTCACATAATTTTGACCGTCTGAGCACACACAAATGCAGGAGGACTGAGACACGCTGCTATTTTTGACCGTAAATGAGATCTGGGACGGACAAAATCAGTGAGCAAGTGGAACATGATTGAATATATTCTTTTATCTGTTTACTTAGCTTTCACAGACTAAACAGGAACTTGCTTCTGCTGTGTATAGATTTACATACAGGATTCAATTTAAAAATGTCACACTAAAGACCACCCTACAACTCACTTCAGAGTATTTCATCATGGTCACGTTGACCACTGTTTGATGGAAAAGCGTGAAATGAATTTGACTCAAATGGTCGCTCACAGCTGTACAGGTACACTAAGATGTAAGGTCATGCTCCTGTGGAGGCAAACATAGGGTGAGGATGACGTGCTCTATTGTTTAACAGAGGAGATCAGGCTGTTTTTAGGAGCTCTGGAGAGAGGAGACCAATGAGGTTAGAGGAAGAGTGGCACAATGAAAGTCAGAGAGCTCTGTAAATCACTGCTTAAATGATCCACCACCTGTTTGTCTGTGTGTATGTGTGTGTTTTTCTATTCTGGTGGGGACTTAAACATGAATACACAGACTCATGGGGACTCGTGTCACGGTGGGGACCTAAATTGAGGTCCCACGAGTAAACAAGCTAATAAATCACACAGAAAGTTTTTTGAAAATCTAAAAATGCAGAAAGTTTCCTGTAGAGGTAGGTTTAGGTATAGGACAATAGAATATACGGTCTGTACAGTAGAAAAACCATTATGCCTATGGAGAGTCCCCACAAGGATAGCAAACAAGACATGTATGTGTGTGTGTGTGTGTGTGTGTGTGTGTGTGTGTGAGTGTCCATTCTCTTCACTCATCCAGCCACCTAGCTAACATAACTTACACTAATGTTTTTTTTTTAAGTTATATAAATATCAAGACAAAACGTTCTAAAGTAATGTTTGTTATGTTCTTATAACTTTATTATATATTTGATATATATTCTCATAACACTTAGAGAAAACATTCTGGGATCAACATTCTCAAAATGTCCTAACGATATTATTTGTACTACTTGTAACTTTTTTGTAACCTTTAAATAATGTTCTAATCACAACAAGAAAACTGGACATTTTAACGTTCTTAGAATATTACAAATAAACCTTCAAATAGTAGAATGTTGTAAGAAATATATTTGTAACATTTAAATAATGTTACAATCACAACAAGAAAACTGGGCATTTCATTGTTTTGGAAACGTTTCAAAACAATGTTCCCACAACATTATTTATAACCTAATTTTGTTACCTGGACAGTTTTAAGACACTCTCTACAGAACTGTAGGTGTTAAATAGACACTTTTAACACAGAACACTAAAATTCCAATCCCAGAATGCACTGTAATGCCAAACTTGCAACCTCCTGAATAAAAAATAAATAAATAAATAAAAACTGGGACGAGTTGGAAAATTTGCTGACTAAACATTACATTTCATTCCATTCAGAAAACACTGAAAACCATATTAATAGTTAATATGAACAGTATTATAATAAGCATATATATATATGTTATATTGAAATTCTAATTTCAAATATTTCTGTTCTGCATTTTTATGCTTATTAAAGTACTAAAGTTATTAGCTTAGCAACATGCTAATGTCAAACTCTACTTAAATCAAAGCGATGCAGCTCACTATCTTCACCTTATGTGTGGTGCATACACATAGACACAGGCCCTGTCCCAAATGACACCCTTAGCCCTAACGGTCTTTCACACTTTTGTGCCAATGCAGCTTTGTCTGTCGGTTAGACATCTGCTGCAAAGCTTGCCTCAGTGCAGACTCTGCAGAAGTGTGCATTGAGCGTGCAGTGGCCTAAAAGGGGGTGCTTGTGAGTATTGTAAGTTCATAAGACCACAAGCACACTTGTAGTGTGCCATTTGGGACAGGGCAACACTAGTACACACAAGTATATGTGTTAGAGCTCTAATAGCACCTAAATATACATAGAATCAATACACTGAAATAACCAATAATGTGACATCAACAAAATAATTAAATACAGTGAAATGTGATTCTTGATGAGAAGAGGGTTCGCTACTGAACCTAATGTGCATCACAGAGCCACTGAAGAAATTAAGAAAGTTTATGCACAAGCACATGTACCATATTTCACAGTCATAGGAAAATGCAAATGGAATCCAGGTGTTGGGGAACCTTTTCATGTGTACTCATATGAAATTACAATATCAACAGGAGATGGTCATAATGAATTACAACCCACTAGTTTTATGGAGTTTATGGACCTGAATTGGAGGGTGGAGAGGAGGTGTAGATTTGTGGAAAGGAGACCTGGTCTAAGGTCTCTGCAAGCTTTTCTGGGCCAGGTTAACTTTGTGTGCTCAGATTGTCTCCTTAAGATGACAAGAGAACCATCATGGTTAAAATCTTGATAAATTTCTTCTCCCACCTCTTTGCCTTTCATACATCTCCAAAAGAGTGATAAAAAGAGGCAAGACATTCTCTGGAAAGCACCAATCGGTTTTACTTCCTCTAAAGTGTTATTTGCCGGAAAGGAAAATAATTGTCTCAGTGAGATAAACTATTCCACTCTTCCCAAGAGAGTAAAACTCAATTGTCTTCAGAAAGGCTTTGCCCATCTCTGTAGGCCAAGTCAGTAAGCTTTTTTTGCATACCGTATATAGAGATGCATGTGGATTAACCTAAACAGATCCTGAAACTCTTGTTACATCATAACCTCTACATGTTGCTTAACTTGCTTACACATAGCCAGTGAGCTCAGTGGAACATACAAGCAGTTCCCGGACTGTGCGCCATCATTTGATTACTTCCCTTCAGCCCTGTATTTAGTTTGTGCTAATTTGGACCATTGCCTGGCTCTTCCCGTTTGTTCTGTTAACTTTCATCCATGTAGTTGCCCAATGTGCATCATGAGAAACCAAGTTTTTCAGATGACCCCTTGTGACCTATAGGGTGTTTGGTACCCAGATGATTTTGTCCATCCTTTACTTTGCAGTCAAGGTGGATTCTCTAAAATGGGTATTCAGTGGAAATGTCTGTGTTCCTTTTTTGAATCTCAATCACAAAAACAATATTTACAGATACCTTAAAAGTCACATGTTGACCTTTTGACAGTGGTCACTTTTTGTAAAAGCTCACCTCAAGTGGTTTTTCTGCTTACTGAAAAGAGGAAGAAAGGGAATAAAGTGACCACAAATAAAAGTACAGAATTCAGATATATCCAGGATTGATATCTACACCAAAGGCATTTTAAATATAGCCCTATAGTGCTATATTGTTGTTGTTTAGTTAATTTATTCATCTGAAAGGTGACTGTTGGGAAATGGGCAGGTCTGGACAGAATATGACCATGAAAGCCAACAGGTCTGTATTATTGAGTCTACATTGGGTGGTAAAGGTGGGCCTCCCTCTGGGCGCCAGGCGGCTGGGGAATATCTGATATGAGCAGGGAGGGGTTATAGAGATCAGATTGGGGTGAAAAAAAGAGTCTCCAGTGTCCCCTCCAGCTTTGATTTGACAGAAAAAAGCACAGTAAAAAAACAGAGGAAGACTGTCTTGAAATGCACACCTTGGTGAAAGTTGCTTGTGTATAATGTATCGAAGGTGGGCCCCTTTTTTGAAATGCTGCCAAGCCTGTGGCCACTATTGGCAGCCACATTAATCCAGAACAGAAACAATGGCAGTAGAGGAGGAGCCAGAGCCGAAACATTACCTGGCAATTACAGGGCAACAGGACTGGGGGTGGGATGGATAGCGCAAGAAAATGCAGAACATATGGGAGGCAACACAAGGGTCGGACACCTGACCTAAAGCGGGTCAAAAATACAACTCACTCCCAGTAGCCCTAACAGAGCACAGGGAACGTGTGTTGCTTGCTTGGGTCATGTAATGTTTATGTGTAAAGCAGCTCCAGCCCAGTCACATGTGACCCCATGGAATCATCTGAGCCCAACGGCCAAGAACCGCAGCCAACTGTATGTGCAGCCAACACACACACACACATACAACATGAATGCTTCAATCAATTTAGAAAGATAAGAGGCGACAATTATTGGTTAACACGCTGCTGACAGGCCATGTGATGGAATTCGTAATGGACGTTTTTTGTCGAAGAATGAAAAGAGCAGCATGAGGACACCGAGTCCCCTCTACCCACCTGCGATGCATCAGATTTTGTACAAGGAGTGGCACCATCCTCCGGTCTCTGTGGAAATTTTGAGTCATGATGGAGGGGTCTCTCTCTGATCTCTTGTTTTATTTTTACGTGCCAATGACGCAACGGCCTTGCAGCTGACTGCGAGTTTTTATTGTAAACACAGCTACCGCCACTGGGCCAGCTGTTAAGCTTCTTATTTCTCTCGTCATTGAAGTAGAGCTCTAATCTTTTAAAGATCCAGTTACTGGCTGGGTTTTTCCACTAGGCTACCGGTTGTTCCACTAACTAAAGCGCATACAGGAAGCAAAGATGGCTGGTTGGAGGACAGTTATATAGAGGCCCAAGATTAGTATTCCCATACTAAAGAATTAAATATTGAGGTCAAAGCTTTGGCTCTCTTTGATTGGCACAGTTTATGTAGTTAGTGAACTTGTAGTGTTACACAAGAGTGCGTTGCTCGTGCCCTGACCCCTTGATTTCAAACAGAGGAAGGAAAAACAGAGAATGGGAAAGACAGAGATGGAGAAAAAATACACGCAAGAGAGATGCTGATGAAAGCAGAATGGAGGGAATATAAACTGAAGTCCCAGCAGCTGTGTCGAGGGCTACGGGGACGACTCTCCCGGCCAAGTTCCATGTCCGCTCTGATTATGAGCTTGGAACAATGCGACCCATTGTGGGCTGGCTGCTTCACCATTCTCTCATCATCTCCCACAACCCCCCACCCCATGCCTCATGCTCGGTCCATCTCACACAAACACTCACTTTATAGATATGAGCGCACTCTCATAAGCCACAAATCTAGGCAAAGAGATACTTTGAATCACCACATCTGTCCAATGATTCTGCTTTTGGCAGGTGAGGCAGCTCTGAATTAGAAATGTCGAAACTAAATGGAAATACATCTAGGTGAGTCAGCCTATTTGACACAAGGGCCTCGTATAATCCTGAATCAACAAGACCTGCTTTAAATAACATTCATAGAAGTAAAGAGAAAGCCAATTACCTCAGACAACAGAGATACAATACCCCTGAGTTATTAGCCTACATTTCAGCACTCTTTGTTTTGAGACACTGTTTGAGGAGGCAAAGTCATAACCTGCTTTTGATGTAATGCTTATGACAAAACGTGCTGTCCACGCTGTCCTACTTTAAAGAGGAAGGTCCTCATAGTCAGCATGCCTTCCTATTGACACATAGCCCCGAGTCAACAAGACTGTCACTGTTTTACTTCTTATGCTCAGCTAAAACTACCAGTATTGCTAATTGACACACTAATGTCTTGTTGCATAACACGGCCCAATTCAGAATCAGAATCAGAATCAGAATGAGTTTTTATTG
This sequence comes from Sinocyclocheilus grahami, assembly GCF_001515645.1. NCBI lineage: Eukaryota > Metazoa > Chordata > Actinopteri > Cypriniformes > Cyprinidae > Sinocyclocheilus > Sinocyclocheilus grahami. The sequence goes on from NW_015505472.1 coordinate 420,652, forward strand.
CCAGGTATGTTTACACATACGAGGAATTTGTTTTCATGACAGAAGCTCCACAGTGTAACAGAATGACAGTGACAGAACAAAAAACACAGATAATAAAAAATAGAAGTAACTAAGGAATAAAAATATACAAATCGACAATTGTATGTACAGGTATATAACAATAGACAGTTGTATGTACAGGTATATTATGTGCAAATTGAAATGTAGACTGAGTGTGTGTGTTAGATAAATAAGTGTATGAGTGAATAAATAGTGTGTGTTCCACAGTTATTGTCAAGTGTTCTTTTTTTCTGAATAATTCCTCTTTGCCACTCTGATTCTTGCATAACCTGCGGTACAGAGGCTAACGTGCATTAAAGAAACCCATGCTGCTTTGAGTCAGATTCTACAGAGCTTCAAGTGACAATTTTGGCACATCTAGTACACTGTTTAACAGAGAGCACTTGACTAGTGTTGCTATAAAATATGGTTTAAACAATGCTGAGGAACTAATGCTATTTACAAAGTGTTTATTGGAATAGTTTCCCCCAAAATAAAAAATAATTTACGCATTAACTCACATTCATGTTGTTCCAAATCTTTATGCCTTCCTTTTCTTCGTCACTTTTCTTTTTATTCCGGTTGCATTAAAAGAGCATTGAGTACATTACGCAAAATGAGAACACATTGGAACAACATGGGGCTGAGTAAATGATCAAACATTTTCATATTGGGTGAACTACCCCTTAGTTTTCTGTTATCATGAAATGAAGCTAACCAGTCACTTGTTGATTACATGAGTTGTGATAACATTCAAGGAGAGCAAAATGAGCCTGAACTCAAACAAAAGCAGGTCACAGTACTCTGCACCCTAGTGAGCAGTAATCAGACCAAATCTTGCCTGAGGAACAACAGATGCAGAGGTGCTTTAATCACCAATATGCAACACCTGCGGTAAACAAGCCTAGTTAAAATTTTACAGAACCTCTTGAGAAAGAAAGAGCAAGAGAGACAGAGAGAAAGAGCATGAGTGAGAGGTATGAATCTGATTTTCATGAATGAGATATCCAGAAAAAGCATGACAATGGTATGTATTTTCTGGCTGTAGCTGCTTCAGTTTCAAGGTTCTGTGATCTGATTGGATGCTGCTGCAGGAGGGCACCATGGGATTCCAACAGCAGCCTTAGAACCTAGAACCTAGAAAAGCAAACTTTGTGTGTGTGTGTGTGTGTGCGCGCGTGTGCGTGTGTGTGTATGTCAATAACGTTTTAAAGAGACAGTTCAACCAAAAATGAAAATTCTGTAATTAATTACTCACCCTCATGTCGTTCCAAACCCGTAAGACCGCCGTTCATCTTCAGAACACAAATTAAGATATTTTTGATGCATTCTGACAGCTCTCTGACCCTCCCATAGACAGCAAGGTTCCTTACACGATCAAGGTCCAGAAACATAGCAAGGAGATCGGTAAAATAATCCATGTGACATCAGGGGTTCAACCATAATTTTATGAAGCTACGGGAATACTTTTTGTGCACAAAAGACAACAAAATAAGGACTTTATTCAACAATTAGTCTCCTCCATGTCACCGTAGCGCTATTTTAACATAAAATAACGTATCCGTGGAGTGCGGCTGACACAGAACAACATACGCTGTTTGCGTTCAGTGGATACTCTCCAAAATGGCGCTAAGGTGAATCAGAGGAGACGAATTGTTGAATAAAGTTGTTGTTTTTTTTCTTTTGTGCACAAAAAAGTATTCTCGTAGCTTCGTAAAATTACGGTTGAACCCCTGATGTCACATGGATTATTTTACTGATCTCCTTGCAACGTTTTTGGACCTTGATCGTGTAAGGAACCTTGCTGTCTATGGGAGGGTCAGAGAGCTGTCAGAATGCATCATAAATATCTTAATTTGTGTTCCGAAGATGAACGGAGGTCTTGCGGGTTTGAAATGACATGAGGGTGAGTAATTAACGACAGAATTTTCATTTTTGGGTTAACTAACCCTTTAAGTGTCCCAGGCTTTTCACAGTCTATAGTCTATAGCTAACAACAAGTCTCTGCACGTCTCTGGTTGTATGACTGTAGAGTGTGGTGAAATGTAGGCATGAAATAATAATTTCACAGCAAGGGCATGTGCAGGTATGCCTGCAGCCAGCGGGCTTATGGAGTCCTGCATCTATGTCAGCAAGTGGTTGTGCAAAGTCTGGCTGCGTCACAAGGCGTTGATGGACATAATTTCACACCTCAAGCCATCCAATGCCGTTCACTTTACAATCTGCAGGACGAGGCTTGTAGGAGGTTGCCGGAACAACAGGTTTTCACATGAAGTGATTATTGTTGGAGGAACAAAACATATGACTGCTTGACCTGAATATAGGTACTGAATAAACACATTTAATATGCCCTCATCAAACAAAGCACTCAACTGCCGATACAAGGTGACATTATAATGAATGCTGGGAAATAAATCTATTCCTTTAATCACGTGATGTTTGCATGATTCATTGATTTCAACTTGAGACTGGTTTATCAGTTGATCGCATACGGGAAGAACACCTGAAGGGTTTTGTTGTGTACGTGTGTGTGTGTGTGTGCGCGCGAGGGCATGTGCAGGTATGCCTGCAGCCAGCGGGCTTATGGAGTCCTGCATCTATGTCAGCAAGTGGTTGTGCAAAGTCTGGCTGCGTCACAAGGCGTTGATGGACATAATTTCACACCTCAAGCCATCCAATGCCGTTCACTTTACAATCTGCAGGACGAGGCTTGTAGGAGGTTGCCGGAACAACAGGTTTTCACATGAAGTGATTATTGTTGGAGGAACAAAACATATGACTGCTTGACCTGAATATAGGTACTGAATAAACACATTTAATATGCCCTCATCAAACAAAGCACTCAACTGCCAATACAAGGTGACATTATAATGAATGCTGGGAAATAAATCTATTCCTTTAATCACGTGATGTTTGCATGATTCATTGATTTCAACTTGAGACTGGTTTATCAGTTGATCGCATACGGGAAGAACACCTGAAGGGTTTTGTTGTGTACGTGTGTGTGTGTGTGCGCGCACGTGTGTGTGTGTGTGGGTGTGTGTGTGAGTATTCTTTCATGGGAGAGTGGCAGGACTAAATCTCTCTAAGCCTTGAAAAAGTATTAGAGCAAAACAAGAGCACAATCCCCCCTCCCCATTCCAGCTTATTAAATGTGCGGTTAACCTAAAATAGCTGTTGAGGAGAAAAAAAGTTGGACCCCCATAAGGTTGTAAATACGCAGGATAATACAGATTTCTTGGCTGGATCTTACCGTCTGGTGAATAAACAACACTGAAGTCGGTGACAGTGGGAAAAGTTGGACAAAACAGACAGAGAAAGAATGAAAGTAAAAACAGAAAGAATCCCAACATTCTACGATCATTTAAACTAAGACTGATTAAAAAACATAAGATATGAGTGTGAGAGAACAGAGCACATTTAGACAAGGAGAGAGCTGGTGGAGCAGGCAGAAGAGATACACAGGAAGAGAGAAGAGTGAGGCAGGACAACAGAGCGGGAGAGAGAAAGGGAGTGACAGAGCATTGCTTTTCAAGACCAGACTGAACAAAGGAAGCTTTGTGTGGAGTGCTGAGAGAGTGGAGTGGAGCCAAGACTTAGGGAGGGTTGAGCAGTGTGCACTGACTGCATTCCTGCACTGCCATTACTAGACGGCTCTCATTTAGACCACTCCAGGAAACATGATTATCTCCCAATAACAAAACAAGCCCCTCCTCTTTACATTTCTCTTTCTTGATGACTTGGCTTGTCTTAAAATAGCCACTTCTTTGATAGTTTCGAGCCGACATCTGGGCTGCCAAAAATAGCATTATCTGTAATCCCCAGAATCTCAGTGTGCTTATGCATAATATATGTCATACCATTGAGCAGACAAAATATTCTCCAACTGAGACCAACTGCATTTGCATGGTTTATGTTCCAGTGTGCCTTTCGTGGCTAGTAAATATGATATGTGCAGATCATGACAAAATTTGACAGACTCAAGAAGGGTGTCTGAACTTTATATTCATGTGGTAATTTTGTAGCTGTAATGCCATGAAGAGGCTCGCTATGCCCTTATAAAGTATTGAATCCCTACTGAAAAGACCAGTATGGGGGTCACCAGCATATGTTGTTTTTTAGATGCTGGTCATCAGCTTGGGATGCTGGAGTGTTGGTGTCCCCACTATCTTTAAGACAGCTTTTTTGTGAAATATTTTATTGCTATTCAACAAAAATCTTGACATCTACTCAAGCTTGTTAAAATAGTGATTTACAGTTCTTCAGTGAAAAAAAAATTGTATACACTGAAGAATTTAATCAGTTTGATTTATGAATGAATCAGTCATACTGGTTTATGAACTGGATCAGTGATGCATTGAAAAGCATGGCACTCCGCTCATGACATGCAGGGGAAAAAATAAATGTCAAAGCTCCCCAGTGTTTTAAAGGAAGAAATTCATAATGGTTTGGGACAACATGCGGGTGAGTAAATGATGACTGAATTTTTTGGGGAGATAAACTAATCCATTAACCAGTTTAACCAGTTAAACCAGCACCAAATTTGGACCAGCATGGAAATTAAAGCTAGTCTAAGCAGGCCTTTTCAGCAGTAGCAACATGTTCAATAATGTCACAGGAAGCTTTTTGTGTCTTATGTCATTTTGTCCACTATCATTAAAACCAAGACTAAATATCCCATAATAGTGGCTCTGTCTTTCTCATTGCTTGGCTAGCTCTCCTCCCTCCAAAACTCATACACAGCTGCATTGTTCCACAAGCAGAGTGCTTCAAAAAAATAAGCGACTACATTCACTATCTAATTTGGCAAATAAAATTTGGACTGTGAGCCACCTGACTTGGCCTGTTTTTCTTGGAAAGACAAAGAGAGACGTAGATATCAGAACCAAGACTTCACGAATACAAGTACCCTGAATGAAAATGAGCACACTAATGACTTGTGGTACATTAGTGTTTGGAAGTCAAGGTTGAAGGGTCTCGCCATTATTCTAAGAAAACATCTGATCTGGCATCAGCTTAAATGAATGGTGCCCACATCTTCCGTTCTCCCTAGTCTGATCCCAGAGCGGTATGGCAGACTTACGTAACAGTTTGTACCAACTTGCGCATTTTCCCCTCAGTTTTTCCACTGCCTGTAGTGATCCATGAAATGTGGTCTAATCATGCTTTTTATGTCATATTACCAGTGCTGTTACAAGACCTCAGATTTCTCCAGCTATTATTCAACTGATTCTGAAGAAAAACCATTCCTGTACACCTTCTCTACAGCCAACTTTTTAAATCCAGATCTGAGCCCATAATCAGCCTCACAGACTGAGCCGGGGTCCCCTCCCTGTCTTTCTGATCGGCCTCATTTGAGGTCCTCAGTAGAACACAGTATAAAGAAGGAATAAATAATAATTGTGTTGGGGGGGGGAAGCAGATAGGAAAGAGAGAAGTGAATGAAAGACAAAGAAAAGTGCTGAGATTGAAGTGGCAGGACAAGACCCCCTATCTACCACCCCCTTCCCATCCCCCTGCTGGATGAAGAAGAGGCGTTTTCTTCAAGAGAGGAAGAAAAGTACTTAGCCCCCCGCCCGCCCCCAACACACACACACGTACACACAATTTCCACTCTCACTTCTTTCTTTTCATCTCTTTTTAATTCCTCTACTCAGCAATTTCTAAACCTTTTTGTTCCTCATTACAACCCTACTTCTCTTTAAGACTCTTGGAGGACACTGGCAGAGAGTGAGCGTGGAGTCTGAACCATGTGTGTGCATTGTGAATTTAAAGCAGTGTCTCCTTCAGGGGTTTTGCATTTGTATGAAAGGCGAGGTGGATGGATTTGGCAGTAATCACGACTTTTCTCTAACACACACAGAGATGAACATTCACAGAGACGAGTTTAATTAATGGCAGTGCTGCAGGGGTGCTTAAATCAAGATATTATAAAGTTTTGAAGTTAAGTTGCTTTGTACCTCTGTGGTGAACTAAACTTTCCACCTATCCAAAGATAACTAGCAGGCTGATCAACATCTACATGGACATACATGCACCCACATTAGTTGTTTGTCACTTACCAGATCCTCTTATCCAAAGTTTTACAAAAATGAAAAATAAAAAAATTTCCCAAGGTACTTCAAATAATACTATGGTGCGTCATCATGGTAGTGTCCAAAGAATTTCCATTGGATTGGTACTGGAAAACTGGTGCTTGAAAAATCTTGATAATCCCTGCTAAAAAAGTCTATCTAAGACTATCATGAAGTTCCATGCTGGAAATTCATTACTGTCCATGTATTTCATGCTGGTTGAATTTCAGTGCTAGTTTAATACTAGCCTAGCAGGTGGATCATCATAGAATTGCTGTTGACTAGCATGGTGTTTCTGCTGAAACTCGTTGATACGGTAGTTAAAAGACTCTGACACAGTAGCGTTCAAAACACAACATATGATGGTGACCAATGTAAGACCAATATTTCTGCCTCTGAGTAAAAATAAAAACGTTATTGTGAGAGAAAGTTTAAAAGAATATATAAAGTCGCAATTACTTTTTCGGGCTTCAGGTTTTCAGCAAAGATAATATAATTTTCATACTAAATGGTACCCAAGTTTATGTCCATTTAGAGGCAGACAATGTGGAATGGAAAGACAGTGAGAGAAAAGTGGTAGAAGCAGAGAGGAGTAGATAGAGAAGATGAAGTTTGGTAGGGGAGTGGTTTTAACATCGATAAAAGTTGGGCCCTCTGAAAATCCCCCTCTGCTCACATCAAAGCCCAGCCTGCCAGTTCAATTCAGAGAACCAATCTGCATTCCCATAGGCTCCCCCTGTTTCCTGCCCCTACAAACACCCCCAGCCCATCTCCCGGCTCCCCCTGACCACACTCCCTTAAAACAGGACCACCATTGTCCCTGCGCACTCCCTCCCTCTGCCCAGCGGGTGACCATTCAGACGTCCCCCACCTCGCTGAACTCCACGTCCAGGCCAGTAGACATCCTCCCTGCCCCCATGAGAGGACAGGGGACAGAGGCTCGCTTTGGGAAATGACCGTTACACACTGAGCAGATCAAAATGAAAGAAGTCATGTGATTGTGTGTGCGTGAAGAGAGAGGCAGACTCTCATGTGGGGTGTGAGACAGGTCTTGAAAAAGTTAGATGTTTGTGGCAATCTTGGGGGAGACAAATAAATCTGAGGGACCATTGGGTGCGAGACGTGCATGGAGAAGAAAGGTAAAAGAGTGCTGAAACAAAAAAAAAGATAAGAGAGGTGAGATGAGACTAAGAGTGACAGAGGGACAGATTTTGAATATTTCGAGAGACTGATTCACTTTCAAATCAAAAATTCATCTTAAAGGGATAGTTCAGCCAAAATATTCTCATCCTCATTTCATTCCAAACCTGCATGACTTTTTTTCTTCAGTGGAACACAGAAAAAAAAGGATATTTTAATAAAGAATGTTGGGTTCCAAACAAGATTGGACCCCACTGACTTTCATTGTACACTTGCTTTCACATATAATGAAGTAAAACTGTTGAACAAAATCTAGTATGCGTCTCCTCTTATTCATCTTATTCTATAACTCACACAATTTGCCTCTGAAGGTCCACAGGTTCCGTCAAGGACACAGTCAAACAGAGTGTTTTAAATGGCAAACCAAAAGAGAAGAATATCATGGATTCCTAAATTACATTTTAAGGCTGTACAGCAGATTGCTTGGTTGCTCAAGAAAGTTGGAAAGAAGAACTTTTGTCCTTAAAATATTGAACCTAGCAGGTTCAAACGGCTTCTGAACAAAAGCCCCCAAAATTGAATACAATCCCTTTTAAGTCAGGCTTAGGGTTGTGCTTGCACACACGCTGGGGTGCTCACATTCATACACACATTTCCTCTGCTTTTCTGTTTATTGTGACAATAGGGGGATTTGATTTTATGCTCCCTTACTCAAAGAGAGCTGACCCCTCAGTTTTCATTGCTGTCAATCAGCACAACCTCTCATCATGTGTGATAAGACCGGCTCAGTTTATTTTACTCATTATTAAAATTTTTATCAATTCCTTTCTTTGCTTCTGTTTCGGTGATTGGAGCACATGATCTGAACTTCCTTAGCACCACATGCTAGCATGCTATTAGCTGTTCTTAGAATCATATTGACATATGCATTCTCAGAAGTTCATCCAAGCTATTTACTATTTATTTATTTTTTTTGGAATACTATCAGCGTACACATGGTTATACAAAAATATTACAACAAAATTATATGAATCTGACAGCTTTTTCCTTTATGAACTTCCTTTTTTCTCCTTCCTTAAAGTGACCTTGTTTAAAATCAGTGCTTTATTAAAAAAATATCTTAAACTTGCAGATAATTTGACATTATATATACTTATGTCAGTCATGTGTGGCCAAGGGTCAGAACAAATCAGAGCACCATTCTGAAACTTGGTTTATTTATCAATCCAGTTAATCTATGTTTATATTCCTGTCCAGTTTTAGTTTGATCCAGTAGTACATCCATTCTATTTATATTTAGCAAGCATATGAGTTGGCTTTTATATTAGATGCTTTGGCCACCAGATTTTACAGTTACCCCACCTCCAAAATCTCAATTTAACCCCTAAATGTAGCACATTTCAGTAATGAGATGCTGTCACCACATTTGACAGCACATAGTTTCCACATTTATCATACTGTAACATTTATCCCGCATGTTAATGTTCTTAGAGCAGTTTCAGATGAGATTACCTGATGAAGACATACCCTCTTGAAATAATTCTTCTGAGAATGTCTATTCAACCTGTCACAAGTTGGACTTGTGTCAAAGAATATGTCAAATAAACATTCTCATTGGATGTGACCTGCCAGTCGTCATCGTACAAGAGCTAGAGGAATGAGATTGGTCTGGTTATTCCACTGGCACAAATCATCCATCAGTGTCTTTTTCTGACAGACACCATTTCACTCGGTCTCAGCAGATCAACTACCTCACTGACCTAACTCTGAGTCAACATACAGACTTAGGTATGGGAACAGCTTAAATCATATTCCTGTGTAATTTAATAATTTCTTTACATAAAAACAACAGAAAGAATACTTTGCAATGTCACACTTCATTTCAAACCATATAACAATAACAGCCATTCAATTTATCTGCACATTTTACTCAAAATCATGTTTTTCGTGGCAATCACCTGATTTTTTTTTTCCTGTGGGACATTCTGTAAAGCTTATCTCAGCAGAGCTTAGTGAAGGTTAATATAGGAAGTGTAAGGCTTTGAGACCTAGACTAATGTCCTTCAGTATCACTTGGGTACAGAGAAGATACAGAGAATGCCTTCTAATAACCGAGAAGAACTTTGCTGAATGGCAAGGGGGTGTTAGTTTACCTCTAATTTATGAGTCAGCAACAAGGAGAGAGTAAACAAAAGACAGCAAATACGAGGTAGCACACAAGCTAAAGTCATCTGGAGTCCTCTGATCTGCTCAATAGTTTTGTGTTTGCTAAGCTTCCTTTGGACAAGGGTCTAGATGCCGTTCTTCAAACAACAGCACATATTCACATTAAAAACAAGAAAAAGTTGCACTTGCAAATTTTTTGCAAGGCATGCTGGAATAATCAACTAATAATGCGGGTTGATTCTAATGAATAATTCATGTGCTGGGGTGTATAATATGTCCGGATCTGAGGCAGGATGTTGGATAAATAAACATTGTTCTGTGGCATTGTGAGGTGGAGGACTCAAACACTTGTGACTTCCACAGAGAGTAACAGGAGAAAGAGGACATTTAAAACAGTCTTCCTATTAGCCCAAATTATAAGAACCAGGTCTCTTTCTCTCTGAGTGAACACTAGATGAATTAATTGGTTTAATTAGTGATACTCGCTGAGGTAAACATCATTATGGCTCATACTCAGAATTTGGATTTTATCAAACCTCTAAACTTTAGCACATTAGTATATTGCAAAATTACAAAGAGACACTTTCAAGAAAGAGTTTGCAGGCAGCCATGCTGTTTAGGTAGTTTTGTTAGCATGTTTATGCATGGATACCTCATGGTTTTAAACTAATGCTAACATTCCTATGAATAATCCTGGTGTTAGCAGGTTGCTATTTGTTAGGGCGTTCTGTGTTGGCCCAAGTCAGTAAGCACAAGTCTATGATATTTTTGTCAGTTTAGATAGATATGTCAAGAATGTTGTCTCTCGCTTTTTTTCATCCACCAGGTGTGCCATTACATTTTTAAGTAACACAATTTTTAAATTGCTTCTAATGCTTTTGATTTCAATTTCCAATGCTTACATTTACACTTATGGGCAATAGACAAAACATAGCAATGCTCTAAAAAGTACTGACAACTTTCTTTAGAAAATATAAACCTCTCTAATAATATCAATTGCTTTTATAATTTTCTATGATCATATGCACATACATTTTATTGTGCATCCTCACATGGCAGTAATTTGAAATTGATCCTGGTTCTAATGACTTAAGAGTGGGAGATTGAGTTTAATAGAGTGAATTTAGAGGGTTTACAGGAGAAGAAAGCAAGCTGCCCCTGACAGAATCAGTGTGTCCTTGGAAGTATTGTGCTTTTACCCTATGATCCCAGCTACACATCACTCACGGGTCAGCAGCACAAAACAGGCGATTTAACGGCCAACTTGGCATCATAGAACAGAGAATCTCCCAGAATAACAAACTTTTTTTTTTCCGTCAACCCTCCTGCTGAGTTGCAGTGTGGTCTCAGAGCAGCTGACCCTCTTTACTATGTTTATGTCACTGGTTTAAGCCGTTTTCCTAGAAGGAAACTCTGTTGTTGTTTATTTGAGTTGCAGTATGGAAAAAAGGAGCTTCAATAGCGATGCAGAGTACACAATGTATAACTTGACTGCACTGTAAGTCACTGTGGATAAAAACCTATGCCAAATGCATACATATGGATGCAAATTTGACGCCTCTAGCACCTCCATTGTGCACAGCAAGCAACATCTGTTTAAATATTTATCATTTTAAAAGATTACATGAACACATTCTACAAAATGCTGGGTTGTTTCAACCCAATGTTGGGTCAAATATGGACTAACCCAACTGTTGGGTTAAAAAGCTAATTTAAAAATGTAACCAAAATTTAACCCAACAGTTGGGTTAGTCCATATTTGACCCAACATTGGGTTGAAACAACCCAGCATTTTTTAGAGTGCATGTTAACCAAATTCTCATTTACAATGATAAAAGATAGAAAGAAAAACACGCAAACTCTTTAGAGAATGTAAAGCATGCTGAATGTGCTGTTCGGTCTAATTGCATTCTACACTGGAAGAATCAAAGTGTGACAGACTACAATGACACAAGTCAACAAGTGCTGTCTTATAAGCCAAGCCAAAGAGCACATTTTTAAAAAGTAAAAAGCCGACACATTCACATCATGGATAAGAACACACCCACACATATGGACAAGAATGTAAAGCTTAGAAAGTATCAGTGAAAAAGTGAAATTCTGTAATTATATAATACACCTACTTATAAAACACCTTATATACCTAAGGTGTATTATATATCTTTATATTATATACATCATGTAGTTTGTTAAAGCATATGGGGAAAAATTATATACATGTAAGATTTTAAGATTTTTTTTTAATTAAAGCCTAATTCATTCAATGGGAGGCAAACTCAATTTAATACAGCGGCCCTGTTAGGAAGCAGGAAGCAGCAGCTCATCAAAGAAGGGCTTTGTGAAGAGAATCAGCAAATAGGTCCACTGACGCAGAGAGGGAGGGTCACACACACACACACATGCTGTCGATTTGGAAGGCATTTCACTGGGGGAAGTCGTGGCCTAATGGTTAGAGAGTCGGACTCATAACCCAAAGGTTGTGGGTTCGAGTCTCGTACCGGCAGGGATTGTAGGTGGGGGGAGTGAATGTACAGCGCTCTCTTCCACCTTCAATACCACGACTGAGGTGCCCTTGAGCAAGGCACCGAACCCCCAACTGCTCCCCGGGCGCCGCACCATAAATGGCTGCCCACTGTAGTGTGTGTTCACGGTGTGTGTGTGTTCACTGCTGTGTGTGTGTGCGCACTTTGGATGGGTAAATGCAGAGCACTAATTCCGAGTATGGGTCACCATACCTGGCCACATGTCACTTCACTTCACTTCACTTAATATCTCCTCTCTCTGACCATGCAGTGACAAGCTCAAAATTAACACCACAGGAGGGGAAAATACAGGGCGTCTCTGAGGGCGTCATTCATCATAATTACAGTACATTATAGAAGACCTGTGTTCTTCATTTCTAAATATGATTAAGATGACTTACAAGTATCTTTATGGAAATAAGGCCAAAAAAAAGCACAAAGCAATGCTTTATGATGGAACATTCCTCTGATCTAATTTTCTCTACAATCTTATTATGTGCATTGCCTTATTTAGGTAAGTTGCCACAATTCATCTGAAAGCTACTGCATGTGTTTTTATATATGGAAAGCAGTATAATGTTTGCCCTATGTCATGTGAGCACTTCATTTAACAATAAAAAACTAGAAATATTAATTTTCACGAATCCAAAATACACAAAATATGATGCAGAAGGCCTCCGGTGAGCTGGAGTACGACTGCTTAAGGAAGAAAACAACAGAGCACTTTCAACAATGTCACTTCCCGCCAAAGAATACCAACAAAGTCTCTTCCTTTCTGCATGCCCCCTTGCATGCGCCCTCACTTCCTGTTTCAGAGCAGAGCCGGCGCTCAGACATGAGCCTGACGCACTAAACAACTCTCAGCCCCTCACAGCACATGCACTTACACATATGCATTAGTCTATAACAGCATTGTCATTATTAACTAAAACTAAAATGAAAAGGCACCTTGGTAATTAAAATAAAGCTGAAATAAAACATAAATATTTCATGAACAACTTAAAAATAAAAATTAAATTAAAGATAATAATAATAAAAAATTAAATTTGAAAACTAACTGAAGTTTAAAGCTGCAATCCGTAATGCCTCTTTGTCGCCATCTCTGTTTGAAACCTGCAATTGCAGATATTTGCAGAATTATCTTCTTTATGTGGATTGTGCAACGGCATGGCTTCTCAGCGCGGATTAATCTAATATTTTGAGGTGTGTGTGTGGGCTGTCAGTCAACGCACCAGTGTGGATATTCACTGTACTTCGGAATTATGTCCAAAATAAGTTTCAACAAAAAATGTAATGTGAACAAGTAATAAATCAATAAATCGCACTACCAATGGTGATTAAATCTAATGATCGCAAAGTTATCATGTCAAACAGTGCAAATTATTATTATTGTTATACTTTGCTCTCAAACTGTTAATGTTAACAACATCAACATTGCATGACTACATGTATTTAGTGTATATTAGCATTATCTGTAGATTTCAATTTCTGTACAGTCTAATCTATAATTGTCATAACATTCAAATGTCATCAAAATAAATAGTTCTTTTAAGCTCAAAAAGCTATTTAATGTTCCTTAGAACGCATTATAAAATGACAAGTTTAATTATTCCAGCTGCTGTGAGAAAAGGCTATAAATGATCCTCCACCTGCAGCATCTACGCACGCGATATAGCCTTCTAGCCGGGACTCCTTCTTTATGTATACAAACACGAAGGTGGCAAGCTCGTATTTCCCGAGGAAACCTACCAGTACCACTCAAATTAGAACACATTCTTACATGCTTACCATTGTGAATCGGGCTAAAGTAAGGAGTTTTGAATACTGGCTGGTTATGTACTTGCTCAAAAATTGATTCTGGATCATTTTTAACCAAAAAAAGTTAATGACTGCAGCTTTAACAGAATTACTAAGACTTAAACTAAAATGAAAACTAAAAATATTAAAATAAAAACTAATTTAAAATATCAATACTACAGTACTAATACTAAAATAATACTGGTCTATATTAAAGGAATAGTTCATCCAAAAATTCAAATTCTGTCATCATTGCAGACCAGTTTTACTTTCTTTCATGGTACTACATTTTTAGCAGTGACTAGAAAGTGGAGAGGGGAAGCAGTTTTGAGCTTGCAGCTGTACTTTTTTCATTTGAATAGTTTACTTATTCAGAATAAAGAAATCCGCTGTTAAATATATACACTGAACAAAATTATAAACGCAACACTTTTGTTTTTGCCCCCATTTTTCATGAGCTGAACTCAAAGATCTAAGACTTTTTCTGTGTACACAAAAGGCCTATTTCTCTCAAATATTGTTCACAAATCTGTCTAAATCTGTGTTAGTGAGCACTAAGGAGATGCTGAGATAATCCATCCACCTCACAGCTGTGGCATATCAAGATGCTGATTAGACAGCATGATTATTGCACAGGTGTGCCTTAGGCTGGCCACAATAAAAGGCCACTCTAAAATGTGTATTGGGGGGTCCAGGGGGGTCCGAAAACCAGTCAGTATCTGGTGTGACCACCATTTGCCTCACGCAGTGCAACACATCTCGCATAGAGTTGATCAGGTTGTTGATTGTGGCCTGTGGAATGTTGGTCCACTCCTCTTCAATGGCTGTGCGAAGTTGCTGGATATTGGCAGGAACTGGAACACGCTGTCGTATACGCCGATCCAGAGCATCCCAAACATGCTCAATGGGTGACATGTCCGGTGAGTTTGCTGGCCATGTCCGGTGAGTATGCTGGTCATGCAAGAACTGGGATGTTTTCAGCTTCTAGGAATTGTGTACAGATCCTTGCAACATGGGGCCGTGCATTATCATGCTGCAACATGAGGTGATGGTCGTGGATGAATGGCACAACAATGGGCCTCAGGATCTCGTCACGGTATCTCTGTGCATTCAAAATACCATCAATAAAAAGCACCTGTGTTCGTTGTCCATAACATATGCTTGCCCATACCATAACCCCACCGCCACTATGGGCCACTCTATCCACAACGTTGACATCAGCAAACCGCCTACCCAAATGACGCCATACACGCTGTCTGCCATCTGCCCTGTACAGTGAAAACCGGGATTCATCTGTGAAGAGAACACCTCTCCAAAGTGCCAGATGCCATCGAATGTGAGCATTTGCCCACTCAAGTCGGTTACGATGACGAACTGCAGTCAGGTCGAGACCCCGATGAGGATGACGAGCATGCAGATGAGCTTCCCTGAGACAGTTTCTGACAGTTTGTGCAGAAATTCTTTGGTTATGCAAACCGATTGTTGCAGCAGCTGTCCAGGTGGCTGGTCTCAGACGATCTTGGAGGTGAACATGCTGGCTGTGGAGGTCCTGGGCTGGTGTGGTTACACATTGTCTGCGGTTGTGAGGAAAAAGTTGGATGTACTGCCAAATTCTCTGAAACGTCTTTGGAGACGGCTTATGGTAGAGAAAT
>NW_015505472.1:436107-449331 GCF_001515645.1 Sinocyclocheilus grahami
TATATATATATATATATATATATATATATATATATAAACAAACCACAAAAACAAATCAAGTTTGTTAAAAGTCATGTGTATAGTAAAAACAAAATGACAGTTCAAATGATGAAAAAATTATATTCAATTCAAATGACAATTCTGTTTTCTTAAATGTCAAATTTAAAAAAAAATCTAAATTACAAAAAAAATCATTTTTAAATACCTTTTCTAGCTCCATAAATATGCTTCTTTTTCCATTAAAATGTAACATTTTTACATTCTACATCAGAGCAGGTAACATGTGACTGAACTGGATTGCGGGTATTTAGTGAAGATGTTTTTTTTTGCGCTGACACACACCACATTGAAAACTGGCACAGTTATATAGTAAGTCCGCTGCCACAACTTTCACAGTAAAACGTGACATCTCAAGTCATCTCAGACATCTCAAAATGTGTAGCATTGTTATTTTTTAGTGTTGAACAATATTCTGAGTTCAGGGTGAGGCATCAAAACAATAAGAATGTTCCACTAAGGCTAAGTCATCCGTAAGTGTACTATTGTTCTACGAAGTCTTCCTCTAAGGATCCCTCCCATCTCTGGGATTTGAGAGCAGCACGCTTTGATGAGGGAAGGGTTTCTGCAGCTAATAAAAAAGAAAAGAGAAAAGAAGAGCACCAGGCCTTGTGGGTAATTATGGCACAGACGAGAGCGTTGGAGGGCCAGATGTGTGAGGAATGTTCTGGCTGGATCCGTTGACGGGGGAGGGGGTTAAGAATAGTTGACTCACTGTCTGCAGATCGTTACAGAGCTGTCGAGCCTCCAGCGGTCTACTGTGCGTTTTATAACGTTTAGCTGAATGTCACCACCACAGCCATAATAAAGATGCAGAACAACCGTGAGTTATGACAATGGCCACGTTAAAAATGAATCGCAGAGATTCATTCACACGGCGAAGGCGAAAGACATCACAATGATTGAATGCACTTATATATGTTGTATGTTTTCAAAGGTGTATTTTAGCATGAGAATGATAAATCTACAACTAACAAAAATAAGCAACTGGCTAATTGTTTTATCTCATCAGAAAAAAAAACATTAAAAATGGAGTAAAGTTAATTCATTTTAAGTTTTATCTTATCTGTAAACAGTACCTTGGACACGAACCCCCACCGCTCATTCGCTCAGTGAGCCCATTAGTTATGTGCTGCTATGGTTGAGCAGTGCTCCAGAACAGCCTCTGTTTGTTCAGCTGTTTCAGGCCGGCTGCAGAAACCCTGGGAGGCTGTAGAGAATTCACAACCCCAACTCATCAAATGAAAGACGAGATGGTGGAGGGAGAGAGAAAGAATGAGAGAGATGAAGAGTAAGGATGAGTGCAGTGGAGCTCAAAGATAACGTGATGATGATATCTTCTTTTAATCACAGACCCAGAGCAGCTACTTGCCTATGATCTGAGGGGGAAAATGCATTTGAGAAACATAAGCCATCCCCTATGGAGCAGATTCTGGCACGTGTTGGATATATAGCAGGGAGAACTGCAAATTCATAATTTATACTTCAACCCCAAGGCCCTTTTAACATATTAGTGCTGGCTTCCACAAAATATGATTAAGCCAGTTCCTCTAATTTGTTTGCAGTACTGCATGAAAATTTAAATGCAATGAAAATTGAATTAATGTGTCCATTGGGTTTCAGCAAGTCCTCTTCGTAGTTGCAAAGAGCCTAATGGTTTATACATGTTACAGAAGCTTTTGCTGCTAACTTCAAACATACAGGGTTCAAAATTAAAGGGATTGTTCAC
Organism: Sinocyclocheilus grahami; assembly: GCF_001515645.1. NCBI lineage: Eukaryota > Metazoa > Chordata > Actinopteri > Cypriniformes > Cyprinidae > Sinocyclocheilus > Sinocyclocheilus grahami. Next base: position 437,894 of record NW_015505472.1, read on the forward strand.
CCAAAAGTGAAAGTTGTCATAATTCGCTCACCCTCAATTTGTTACAAACACGTTTCTTTTTTTCTATTGAACATAAAAGAAGATATTTTGAAGAATGTGAGTAACCAAATTGACTTCCATAGTATTTTTTCTAAATGTGGGAAGTCAATGGGGAAAACTTTTGGCTACACACATTCTTTGACAGAAGAAATTCATGCAGATTTGCAACAACTTGAGGGAGGAGTAAACGCTGTTAAAATTTAATTTTTGGGATAAACTATCCCTGTAACTTTTTGATACAACTGCCAGTGGCATGTAAATATTGGTAATATTTATGGTCAATGACCACAACATTTTACAAGCCATGAAACTGCATTATTTTTATTTAATGTACCATGAAGTTTTACTTATGACAATGTGATTACTTGGCTGTTTTTCCTGTTTTGTGTTCGTGCCAAACTTCACCCTTTTCAAAAAAAAGAAATTTAGTTTTTTAATTTTGGTAGTTTAATGGCATAAATATTATTCCACATGTGTCACTATATGGAATAAAATGAATAATAATAAAATCATTTTTGCACCAATTATACTTCATAAGCTGATATTGGAAGATCAAAATATTTTTTTTTATCTGAGACTATTTATGTAACCCATAAGCACACCTATTTTTAGTCTTTTAGCCTGATTTTGTTTTGCATGGTCTTCAACTTCTGTCTGCTTATTAAATGTGTGCATGTCTTTTGTACATCTGTTTTCAGTTTGACATCAAGACTAGAGTAAAAAAAAAACAGTTGATTTTTGTTATACAGTATATGTACTTATTCATTTTGATCACTTGCCTGATACAGTCAAAGCCAGATTTAAGAGCTCTCTGTTTGACTAATGAATTTGAGTTTTGCACACTATTTCTGGTTGTGCTGACAGATACATATGTTTTTGTAAGTGCTAAATAGGCAATCTAGGTCCTTAGCATGCAGCAAAGTCAGTGTGTCAGTGTGTCCAGTTGGTGTTGGCATTTATATGTGCTTCCCAAAGCGCTGAACATTTCCCCAGTCATCACCAAGGCCAGTGCGCAGCCTTTACTCCATCCTGTTGTGTTCCGTCCTAAAGCGAGTGTGGCCTTACCTAAATGTCATGTCAGCAGACCATACTTCCCCAAAACATTTCCTTGTACAAACATACTGGAACGACTTACCCCAGATCAGGTGAAAACACCTGAAGTTTGACGATACGCCAATCCACATGAGTGGCATATAGTGGTAAGACCAGCTGGCTTTATATATCAGCCCCTCTAAAATGCTGTAATGTGCTGTTTTAAGTTGAATATTTTTACATATTCATCCTATGTTGCATAAAAGCAGCTTTGTGGTTATCCTTGCTTAATAGATTGATTGAAAAAAAGAGAAAAGAACAAGAAAATGGCGGGAAACTCCCACTACAGTTGTTTTGAGCCAAAATCATTTATTGTCCTCGATTTGAAACGGGTTGAAATTTCAGCCTCGCTAAGCGGGGAAACTCGAACTGACGGTCCAGCTGTCTACAGGCTGCCGTCCCACAGCGCCTACCGCCACACACGGTTCCATCCCCTCTCTTATTCCATTAATTCTCTCTGTCCCACAGAAGCAGGTGATCGATTGGAAGAACAGACCCAAACAAAACATGGTCCTGAGAGTTGAGCAGTTGCCCAGAACTGTTTTTCCCTCTTTAGAAAAGCCCAGTTGAGACATGTTACCCCCGCTAAACAAATCTGTCATCGTGCAAAACAGCCATGTTTGATTCTGCTTGTTGACTTCTTATACATCTTACTCATCTTCTGGGTGGTTGCTAATACGGCATTTTGAACTGAATTAAGAATGACTTTTAAATTCCAATTTAGTTTCCAAGTTTTAACTAAAGTAGCAAACAGGTTTTGCAAAGAACAGTGAATTTGATTGTAAGGACGTTTTAAAAAATACATTTAAAATCAAAGAAATTCATAGAGCCAGAGTTTAATTTTTTTGTACATTTTACATACTTTGTACAACCCTGAGTCTCTATGATATTCTGGATCCTAGATATGGCTCCATCAATGTAAGTCAAAGGATTCTTCTGGCCATTTTATTGTCCATGAATAATGAAAAAATGCTCAGATTACCTAAAAATAATAGTTATACTCTCTAACAAGTTAACATGATTTGATTAATGATTTGCTCTTGCCTTAGTAAACACCACTTAGAATTCTGTATCAGTATCAAATACAGTTAATTAAAGTGAAACAATAATGAACAACCTTTGGCCATGATCACTATGCTTTCATGTATCATGGAAACCTGGTTAATTCTTTGCTCAAGACTTATGACTTAAGTGCTTACCACTGTGGAACAAGTTGACGTTGACCTGTGACGTGATCCATGATGGCACTACAGTTCACTAACAAAAAAGAAAAAAGAAAAGGAAAAAAGTGACAGAGGTCAAGTTAAACCTGTCAGCAGATTTGTCAGTTGCACAAGATTTGTACAAAATTTGAGTCAGTGATTCTTGTTTGGACTGACACACATCTGAAGTCACCGGTCACACTGGTGTTATTACACCATCAGAGCTCAGATGACAAACAATGACAACAGATGACAGCTATGATTCTAGTAAAATGTTCATATTCAGAGTAGGTGGAGCTCCAGAAACGTGGTTGGGAATTACTGCATTATAGCATAATGCATTTCTCAATAAATAAATTGCCTTTGAACTTGGCTATAAACCAAGAAAGAGTGTGAAAACAGCCTTAGAATGAGAGTAGAACAAATTTAGCCACACACTAGTGACTGTTTGTCATCTGCTGGAGCTGTCATGACAAGTTTTGTATGCGCATCTGTGCTTCAGCATCCGTTTCCTCTCTTGTGCAGCGCTGCATATATGTCCTGTGGTAAATGTGCTATCAGACAATTGCTCCAATATGGTTACCATACAACTGATATCAATCTCAATTATTAAAGTTCGGCTAATTACAGCTCTCATTTTGCATTGTCTCTTTCTATTCTTTTGCCATTGCGACGGGATGAATGGTAGGATATTACAACAGCACATGCAGAATTTTCCCTCCATTTCTTTGTCATACATACAGGACTTGCTCTCTTCAGCTTTATTGCTCGCCTGTTTTCTTCACAAAGGACTTGAGGCAGAGTATGGCAGACAGTAGCTGCATTATCAGGCAGATAACTGGACGGCAACAGTGCTCTGTCACACATAGTGAATTAGGGACCTCGGGTGGGACAATGAGGGATTGTCCTCTTTAAGTTTATAATCGTTTGTGTCTCCATTGGAAGGCAGAAAGGCCTAAACAGAAGGACAGCAGGAATGGTCAGAGAGGAAGAGAAATCTTACCTGGTAATCTGACTGAATGAAACTTCTTTCATTAATCATTGCATGGACAAAAATAGAGTTTTTCAACATTTTTCAAAACATCATCTTTTGTGTTCCACAGAAGAAAGCCATAAGGCCAAAGTACACTTTGGTTTTACTCATAAACTAGGGTATGCATTCAGTGCGTGTGCCATAAATTCCGTCATGAGAATCGAGTACATGCATACTATGTGCGCTCAGCAGCCCAAATGCCTTTAATTATTAGTTTCATTAGTAATCATTGGTCTGGACCATTGTCAAGGATGAGATGTAAAAAAAACACACCACTAGAGACGGCAACAACAGCAGATGCAGACGCTGACTAGCACTTCTGTGAGGGGATTACACATAACCAATCGCAACTGTAGTTTAAATGAGCGTTCGTGTTGGGCTATACTTGTTTGGAATGGCATGAAGTTGAGTAAATGATGACAGAATTATAATTTTTGGGACAACTATACCTATCAACCTGGGTGAAGTAAGCTAGTGACCACTTTAGATGGTCTAGGCTGTTTCTTATTAAGGTACACTGGTAGAAAATGCTACTTATTAAATATATTATACTTAGTACACCAAAACTGTACTTCATTCTGCAGCAAAACCTCCTCATTGTGAGTGTGGGAACGTAACTGTCCTGTACTGGCCGGGCTGCTGGGAGGACAGGCTGGCGTGGGTTCTAATTGTACATGGTGGAGGGCAGGAACTGAAGAATAGGAGAGGAAATTGGGAGAGGAAGATGGGGGTCAGCAGATGTTTCAGCTTTGGGTTTTGGCTGGAAAGGGCAATTATGAGGTACTCTTAATGACGCTGGCAGCCTCCCCATAAACCTGGTTCAGTGGAAGAGCTGCTCATTAGGGTGACCCACCAAAAAACACTGCAACCTGTCCACACTCTTCCATGTCCCACCAAGCCAACCAAACACGCCAACGTCAAGGCTAGGGGAAGTGCAGCTGCGACAGTTGGGAACTGTACAGGTCCCATGGACCAAAAAAAAATATGCCGACGACCGTGTTTGAGCCTGTGGATCTAAGGTAGCAGTAAAGCACTGTAGATGGGGCGCGAGCGCAGTAATGATGCAGGTTTTCCATTATGCAGGTTTGTGCATAAGGGTGTTGGAAGCTTGTGAACCAGACTACAGAGAAAATGATAAACGGAGAAAAGGGAGAGGTGGCTTTGGGGGTTGTTGGGGAACTGGGCACATTAAAAACTGAGTTAAGAGCCCAATATAAGACATCCTGTAATTTACACTACTGATTTTCCCACTCATTCATACATATTAACTTCACCGGGTGCCATAAATCTGTTTAACGACCACAAGGCTCAGCACCGACATGGCTACCTCTACAAGGGGCTCCGGTCTTAGTGACGGCAGGCAGACTGCGACACGTTCCCTGGCTCAGGGGTTCACGAGAGATCTCCCCCATTCTCATGCACCTTGGCATGGCTAGACCTCAGACCTGTCTTTCTAGGCGAAACCACTGGCACACAAGAGCGCTTGGCACGGGCCCTGCTATTGAGTTTTCATGAAAGTAGGTCACTGCAAAGCTCCCGTTGAAGCTTCGGAGCATGAGGAAAGGAAAATAAATGAGATGACTGAGGATAGAAAGAAGATACCAGCCACTTCTTGTCCAGCAGAATGGGAGGACACAGAGGAACAGGAAGTTACGTGACATGCTGATAATGGTCTCGTCTTCTGCAATCCCGAGATGTCTTTGAAATGATGGTGAGCGAGTAACAAACATGTTTGCTAGCCATATGTTGCCATTGTTGTGGTTTGGTATGAAAACAAACTGTATTTGGCAGTTTTATTGTACATACGATTGAGTTACCCCATAAAGTCAAATTTAAAATGTTAAGGCCCAAGTACATGAGGTTTATGTTAAGGCTCATCATGCACTGATTCTGGACATGGAAAGGTCAAACCTGTTGAGAACGTAAAAATGATTCAGCCGCAGCTGATACATGTGTCTCACACATGTTCAAAAGAATTGAAATAAAAATAGCAGAAAGGTGCTATAGATCTGTGAAATCATTTTCATCCTAATTCATCTTAGCACATGCGTCTCTCTACTGCTGGACTTACCAGACACTTCATTTTCCATGTGTTTGATCTCACACTCCGTAGATTTGACAAATCAGTTGGGTTATGGAACTTTTAGGATCATTCGCTCCGTCTGAATGAAGCAGATTATTAAAAATGTCTCGTTTCTGTCCGTCACACATGTGGTCATCCTCCAAATTCCCACAATTCCTGTTACGGGGCTGACGAGACGTGAGACTTGCGGATCCATTCGCAGAGCTTTATTGGTGAGAAAGACAGAGACGTGGTCATACAGCAGGCATGGGTCAGATAATGTCAGACAGGTATATGGTGGGCAAAACACAAGAATAGTCCTAGGGCTAGCGCAGGTCGATGATCGGCAGACAGAATCAAAAGGGGCAAGACAAAAGGGGTGAATCCAGGGAACCAGGCGAAGATCAGAAACCGAGAAGGCTAAGGCTAAGGCTAAGAAAATGATAAGGGCTCCGTACAGTAGCTACCTCTAGGGGAGTGATAAATGCTGAAACAATACTCGGCAGAGGGAAGGGATCAGAGCGAGTGTTAAATAGTGAGGGAGAGATATGAAACAGCTGAGGGCAATCAGTGTAAACGGGTGTGTGCAATTCGTGCTGAGTGCAATCAGTAATGCATGATGGGAAATGTAGTCCGGGGTGATGTGCAACAGTGAGTAGTGCGAGAGTCAATGAAATGGAAGTTCATGGACCGGATTCGTGACAATTCCCTTGTGTTGTCTCAGGTACCACATGGAGTGGCGTAGATGGATGGCATTTTAACCAGCCAAACTGGGTGGGCTGGAACAGCGTTTTTGAGGAGGAAAACTGCAGAATATGTCAAATGAAATATAAAAATATGAATATTTTGGCCAAATCCAAAAATTAACTATTAAATTTTGTCTAAATAATTAAAAATAAATCACTAAAACCAAGGCTGCAAGTGAATTTAGGCATTACAACATTATAATCTACAGTATGAAAATGGATATTCATTTTAGATTTGATGTTTTTGAGGAGGAAAACTGCAGAATATGTCAAATGAAATATAAAAATATGAATATTTTGTCTAAATAATTAAAAATAAATCACTAAAACCAAGGCTGCAAGTGAATTTAGGCATTACAACATTATAATCTACAGTATGAAAATGGATATTCATTTTAGATTTGATCAAATTATATTTAGCAGTGTTATTAAATTATTCGTGTTCTTAAAGATGAACTTTAAGTGAGCGTTAAATTATGACAAAGGTAATAAGATTGTAAAAATAGGGGAAACAAGCACACAATTAAATATACAATATCAAAACATAGCAATAAGTAAAAAGAGAGATCTCTAGTAATCAGTGGGTACAAATCTGGATATATTTTGCACAAAGCATAATCAAATTAGCCAAATTGTTAAATAAACCAACACGCACAAAAACTTTTCAAATGACGGTTGTTCTGATTGGCAGCTTTCTGTAGAGTTCTGGGGCTTCTCTGCAGATTCCATATGGGCCTTCTAATAAAGCATATATTAATCAAATCATCTAATTACAGTAAAATGAGAGTACTGGATCGGATACAGGCCATCAAGACATTGCGCGCCATGTTTCTTTCCCATTATGCGAAGCCAGATGGGAAAAGAGAAAAACAATGTTTTTACATGACAGATCCAAAGTCTTGGATTTCAAAGAACACACACACTAACAGGTGTGTTAGATCATATTGTGGAGAGATTCAATTATACGCTGCGTGCATATGCACACACAGACACGTGCAAACATTCAACATGCTGGACGTTCTAGCAATATTTTTTCACATATTTGCATGCATTTTCAGCAAGGAACACTTTTTGGCAATCAGGATGAAATAAAAACACTTTCATCTGAGTTTCAGTTCAGCTGAAATGTAAAACAAACAAAAGCCAAATTCACGCTTGTCTGCACGTGAACTACTCATATCTGTATTCAGACATAAAAATAATCATTTCCTCTGCAACACCCAAACACCCACACATATCAAAACACAGCCTGGCCACTGTCGACGCATAGGACGATACATCACTTAATATAGAACTCATATCAAAATCCCCTAATGGTCACGTGAATCAGGTTTGAGCTTTGAATTACAAATGTAGGTGTTTTTATAGTACATCTCATCTGAAAATGTTGTAAAGAAATCGAAACCAGCTTGGTTTAGACGTGTGGAAGAGAAAAATATAGAGCAACTCTTTTAACCATGATTTGACTAATAAGCTAAATTTAACGTAAGCATTATAAAACATCACCCTCACAGCATTCAAAACACATATTCATCATTATAGAGCATAAAAAGAAGAAGGGAAAGAAGAAGTGGATAGAGGGCAGTGCAATTGATAAAAGGAAGTGAGAGTGTTTTAATGCAACAGCTGCTCCTCCTGTGGCCCATCTCTCGGCGAGCCGCTCTGTTTGTCTACGGGTCACAAACGGCCAAAAAATACAAACACCAACAAAGGCACTCACGGTCATGTGGATGCAAAGCCGAGTCAATAAGTAAACAGGAAATGCTCCATATCTGATTTGGCATGGACGGAGCCGGTTTCACTGAGAATAACAAAGAGGAGTGACAAAAATCAGTGTTATCTTTTCATTTGCAAGGGAGAAGGCAAGAAGCAACGAGGGCCCACGTCAAGAAAGGAAGCAAGGGATAGAAAGTACCCTTCTGACTGCTTCAAACCCACATACATCTCCCCTGCTTAGCTACCCTCCCTTTCTCTTGGCAACTCAAAGTCCTACACAAAGAATTACAGCGTTTAGCCAAAGGTAAAAAAAAACCCAGTGAAGCTCCGCCTCCCAGTCTGATAGACGTTTGCCCCTGGAAACATGAGCCTGATAGATTCAACCTGTGCTTTGGCTGGGATTTGTTATAGAAAATACCTAGACAGTGTACTGATTCTATTTGTTGCATAAACTCATATGAATTAGCACAGTTGTTGGTGACATCGTTTAGAAACATCAAATGTGATTTAGCATAGCCGCGATGCTACAAGGGGCTTTTTTGCCATGTGGCTGTCCTTATTAGTAGTCCAAAGATATTCTCTGCCTCCTTCACTGCTTTGTTGTTCCACATACACACTCTCTTTAGCTCTGTTCCAAAACCTAGCGAGCTGTGCCTTGCTGTCTACAGTATGCAGCTGCGTTCTAAAGCAGCAGATTTGATTGGAAATAATGTTAGCATGTTACTAAGCTAACTAACACTACTCTAAAGGCACCTTTTCACTGTTCGCAACAATCAAAAAGTCATTCATTTCTAACAGAGAGTCACACCAGGGCCGAATTTGATTTGAACTCTGTTTAAATTTTTCATCTTGTCAGACTAAACAATATTCCTCCAGAAGTACTGGCAACTACTGGCTACTTCATGAACAAACTGTCAATTTACAAACTGTCACAGTAAACAGATGGCCTAATAAGAATAAAAGCAGTCAATGTACACAAAGATTTGATTAAAAAAATTGTGTCAATTACATCACCTCTATTTTTTCTATATTTCATTCTAGATATATATATATTCTAGATATCATTATTACATAAAACAAAGATCAACATTTTCCAGACTTTTCAGGTTTTGTAACAGCTTTTGTTCTCTACACACATACAAGGGAGTGAGCAGAGGTTAAGCTGATCCATCTGTTTGGACTGCATCAAGAGAACGGACATGCAGACAGGGCCCAAAACACCCACGCCACATGACTCGCACACACAGCTCGCCAGCATAGTGAAGTGCTAGAACTGGACTTCTTGCTCATCACCCGCTTTCATCTTGGCATTGGCAGAACAAGATTTTCAACATTTTCAACAAGAGTCCAAATTTGTGTCTGGTCTGGCCAATTCAGAATGACTGATGTATACTCTTTAACTCTCTCTCCCCACTGCGGCTGCACTGGGCCAAAGCCACAGGCGTGCAGGAGAATCTGATAGTCGTGGAACCCGCGCTGCTCTCGCTCCGGGCTGGAATGCATTTCTGCAGAGCTGCACTTTTCACCATATCAGGGGAATGATTGGAGGTCCCCACCAGAGTCATCAACTTCCATGTTCAGCCAGACAACCAAACCAAACCACCCACTCACCACACACACAAACTCCCTCTGATACCAGACAAACCTCAGCAGACTGAAAGTGTGCTCACAACATATGATTCACATGCAGAAAATGACAGTTTTTTGGAGTTCGGGTTTCACTTCCTTCAAATTCTGGTGTTCTAACATTTCAAGAAATCGGTGTCAGTTTAGCTATAGGAGACAGACATATTTACACAAACACACACTAATTACACCATAACACTTCAGTACATATTTAAAGGAATAGCCCATTCAAAATCCATCATGATGTTGAGTTCATTATACACACCATCATGAAGCGTTTACATTCATGAGATTTCATGAGAAAAATAAACTTGAGAATTACTTATCCTCTGGAGTCTGCTCTTTTCAATGCTCTAGTTTGTTGATCTAGTTCACAAAAGCAGCCTGATTGATTTGTTCAGGGATCATACTGCTCTGGTTCTGATTGATTTGTTCACGAATCATACCGATCTTGATGACAAACTGACTCAATGATCTGGTCGTAGTGGATAACAAATCACTGGAGGGGAAGATTTAAATTCAAATAAAAAAATTTAAAAAAAAATCAAAATTCAAAAACCTTGAAGTGGTATGGATCACATTTAAGATAAAATGGGGACCAAAGTTTTCAAAAAGTTTTTAAAACTTCAAAAAGAACACCATTACTGTAATTACATGGGAAAGAGCAACCAGAACATTATTCAAAATACATTATTTTGTGTTCCACCAAAGAAAAAAAGTCAGAAGCACTTGGAACAATATGAGGTTCAGTAAATAAAGTGTTTAAAACTATTCCTTAAAGACAACGACCATATTTTGCAGACACATTTTGTAATATCGGCCTCTCATCTGAGATTGTAAACTGTGATATACTGATATAGAGATAAAGAAAGTGAACAAAGCAAATGTACAGCCCAGCTTGTGATTGTGTGAAGAACTGTAGACTAGACTGAAAAAAGAAATCATGATGCTGCATATGTAAGAAGCATGTGGTCTATTATAGGAGTCAAGATGTTTATATTTTGAGTGAAATTTACATTTAGAAACTGTATGTGGGTGTGGAAATTGAGTTTGGCATATAAGACATAAAATCTACAAAATTTGAGATCATGAACATGAACATGAAAATGTCATACTTGTCATTTGTATGGAAACCCAAAAGCTCTATATACCTCACTTGATGGACTACAAAGAGAGACATCCCCCCTTAAATCTCCTCTGAGAACTGTTACGTTGCCCCCTGCTGGATCAACTGCTACTAGCTTTGTTTACAAGCTTTCTTTTCTACAGCTAAACCTTTTCAGTCTCTCAGACATCATTAAAAACACTTTTATATCTCTTACACTGGCTGAGCACACAACCTTTGTCCTGCAAATTTGAACACAGCCCATGACAATAATTTTGTCACTTATGAAACAAAGTTCTCTCAAAAATATGATGAATGACTTTTTCCACATTTTACAGTTCTTCACACAGGCCATGAAATACAATGAGACAGGTAGCGGAAACATAGTGCGTCCAGAATGTTAGACGAGAAATGGATTGCATTTGTTTGCATGGTTTTGTCATTTGCACTGCTTTTCTCAGTATCTAACCATCTCTCTTTTTCCCTGAAGGTGAATGGGGGAATCTAAGTGAACCTGACACCACAAATGTGAACCACACCCTATTTATCTCCACACATCCTCATTTAGTTTTCCCGAGCATAAAGGGGGCAATAATCTCAGCTATATCAGAATTGTTGTAAAGATATGGGCGAGGGTAATACACTGCTGTCTGTATTTTGCCCTGATTTGGCATCAGTGCAAAACTTGGAATTTCCCCCGAGCAGTAAAGCTTCAAACCTATATATATATATATATATATATATATATATATATATATATACAGTATATTGGCTTTAAGCTTTACAGCTTTCAGAGGGCAGTTTTGAAAACTGCACT
>NW_015505472.1:449376-470079 GCF_001515645.1 Sinocyclocheilus grahami
ATATATATATATATATATATATATATATATATATATATATATATATACAGTATATTGGCTTGAAGCTTTACAGCTTTCAGAGTGCAGTTTTGAGGGTTATAAAACTGCACTCTGCAATTTGGGAGTGTAGAATTTGGTAAAATATTGAAATCACAGGCTAACATACAATTTTAGACTAAAATTATCCTGACAATAGACTATACTTCTTTTTTTATGTATTAAAGATGCATTCTCTGAGAACAAAAATTATGCATTGATGCTTCTCAAATCAATGTATATTATTTCAAGGATTAAGGAACGAGGAGTTTCTGATATTTTAACTGGAAAAGACAACAAAAATATTTGTGAAGAGCAGGATTCTCTGCAGTGTATCTTCAAACTTTCACTTCAGCATTTTAAAAAACAGAAGGCGTACGGGAATATCTGGCCAATTTGTTTTTCAAGAGCATGTGGACTTTACGTTTTGTCACTTATATCATTGACCTCATGAGTTGTCTGATGGCGGCGATTCCCCGGCAATGCAATGTCATGAGATGGTAATCGCTATGGGAGCTGCATACCAATGTGAATATGAATAAACCTATAAGTAGTTAAAAACATTTTGTTTGTGTCCGGCAATTTCTTTTTTTCTCTATTAGAACAAAAAAGTATTCAGTGCGATACTGCATTGAGTATCGGATGCTGTTTTTAAGAACAGTATGCAGTATGTGTGGACTGAATCCAGGCCCTGGATCTCATTTCAGCTCGTAAATCTCTACAGCCAGTTCTGTGCAGCCGCTGCTTATTGTAAAATATTTTAAAGTTCCAAATTACGTTCAGTTAAAAACAGATCTCACACCAAGTTTTACATGCACTTCAGCGTGAAACTGTTGGGTAAAGACCTTGGAACATATAAAGATCCTCAGTCTTTTCCAAATCTTTTTCTTGCTTTTATTAAGAAACATTATCACTGGCAATCATGGTGGAAAAAAGCAACATCCTGGCTTGTTCACTTGTCAATCTGAGAGTCGCTCTGACAAAATAATGGATGAGCCGTAAAAAGAATCGACTGGAGATTCCCCAGTGGTTTTAAGAAGGCTTGTGCTTACTGGTTTGATGGCCTGATTGCCAAGAGAACAATAGGTAGAAGAGAACACTACCTGATAAGGAAGTGAGAGGCACTGCTGTGATTTGTTTTTCCCATTCAGCTATGGTGACTCATCAAGTGCTCAGAACTGAGACAAAGTTTGTGTCAGGCAAACAGCCACAACAAAACACACAGGGCTGGCGAAAGAAAGCGACAGGGACAAACACTGTGCATCTTCAAACAAACGATCCAGCATGTACACCAGGCTGACGTACAGTCTGAAACTTTCAAGTCACTTAACCACAAATCCTACTTAACCAATGAAGATCTGAAGTCACATTTCACTATTCTATGTAATCACAAGACCTACGCACAAGCGGGCTACACTTCGGTCATGTTGAAAGGGCGCACAGATGAGATAATGGCCACAGTCTTCTCTGACCAAACACGGGAATGGTCATATCACCCTCATTACAACTCCTCTGATCTCACACCTGCTCCAGACATCCATAAATTATCCCATATACAGCTCAACTATTCCGCTTTGTGTTAAAGGAAACAGTGTCCTTATGAATGCTAAATAACAAAACACAGGCTTCCTGGAATCTCCTGGACACTGTTGATCTAAATACAGAAAATGTAGGAGTTTAGGAGTCATGCTATGTGTACATGTAACTTTTGAGTGTGTTAGATGTTTTTCATCCATCTGGATGTGAGCGTTGGTCCACAATATGAGGAAATAAACTTTGGCTTGAGTCAAAGGTGAGACTATGAAAACATCTCAAGCACCAAAACTGAAGACATTTTGTTAGAGAGATTGAAAAGTTTTGGCTGGAGAATGACATTGTTTGGATTTGCGTGTTACAAAATGATGTGCACATCTTTATCTTTTGCAGTCACATTCCTACAAACCAAATCACGATTTATCATCGCAGCAGGTTTTGCTACACTGGCCACAGAAACAAATCTCAAATCTGACCCTAAAAACCCCAAACAGAACTGCAAAGGTCCTGAACCCTTTTAATAGAGGCAACAGACCCTTGTTGTCCAGACCGTAGATACTAGATAGGACAGATTCAATGTCTAGTTTTAGTCCGGTCACGTATACTTTGAACACGACGCAGACTGTGCGAGCGGGCAGGTTACCGTGAATCCAGATGGGCCTGAGGGTTGGGGTCTAGGGGTCGAGGGAAAGACACGGTAGAGATACGCAGACCTGAGCAATCTGAAAACCGGGTGGTCTGTTATGTGGCTGAGGAATGTGAAGATCGCAGGAAGAACAGACGCTCAGGAAAACTGAGGAGCCGACATCAAACGTGATGGCCGAATGTAGAGGTGACCCGATACAGCATGTGTGCGTCTGTGTGTATCACCAAGAATATGTCGGTCGCACGCTGCTCAAGCTTCTGTGGGTTGGATCACAGCAGCCATTCTCAGATCTGTTACAGGGTCCCACGGGAAGAAAGAGCCACCCACCCACAGTGCCACTGTCAAGAGCATCAAGCCACTACCTTCTTAAGTGCAAACATATGACCATCAATACAAGAAAGTTTCTCTAAATGTCTGTGCTATCAGACAGGTGTCCATAACATAACTAACTTGCTCAGCAAGACTCTTTGAAAGGTTGCTCTGCCTTGACAGTTGACATAAAAAAACAACTATAAAAGACAATATATGCTAATGTGAACCATAGCACCCATTTTGAAACACAGTTTGAAAGACAATGACATGTGAAATCAAGCTTAAAGGCACAATATGTCATATTTTTTATTAAAATATCCAAAAACCACTAGAACAGTGTTATATATTTTGCTGACTTGTGTACTTACATTTTCCCAAATGTTTCGAAGAATGTTTAAATCCAGAGAAATAAGCCATTTTAACTTAGGGTGACCATACGTGCCATTTTCCCAGGACGGGTCCTGGCCAGGATTTCTATATTGCCTAAAATATCTAGGTTTTGGCTTTGTTTGCGTGTGCAGACCGATTGGTGTATGACATCAAAATACCATACAGATGGTTCCTTATGCTTTCAAAATGCTCTCGAGGTATTTTGATGTCATACACCGATCGGTCTGCACACGCAAACAAAGCCAAAACCTAGATATTTTAGGCAATATAGAAATCCTGGCCAGGACGCATCCTGGGAAAATGGCACGTATGGTCACCCTATTTTAACTAGTGGCACGGACCATGTCCATAGTGTCATTGTGTCGCCTGCCAATGACGTCATAACCCCTCGATTTCCGGATTTGTTTTGTAGAAAACATGGAAACACCAAAGACACGTTAATACAAAATACCAAAGACGCTTTAATAAGACGACCGCACAGAGTAGCATTATAATAGAACTTTCAAATGTATCTAGTATGATAAAAAACAGCGCTGCTTTTTTTCCCACATACGCACAACCGGAAGGAGCGGAAGCTGTCGACTGTGGCATAATAAAAGCTCCGCTGCTTTCGAGCCATGTGTCACGCTCGTTCAGCGGCCTCGTTTCGCTTCGACGGCTTTCAGCCTCACCCTGCTTCATTCTACTACGTTAATAAATCATTAGCTCATCCATGAACATGATTTCTGCCCGAGTCCCGTCGGATTGCATCGGCTGTGGGGATGAAGACGACAACTCCCATGATTCCACACGCAGTCACGGCGTCATCAAACTACGCCTTTGCCTCTTTGTTTATTTTGAATACACACCCTCTAGTGGCAAAAATTACATATTGTGCCTTTAAGCAGCTACAGGCGTTCCTGTTCACATACTAGTGTAGAGTCAGGCCTTATTCTTCGAGCTAGCTGCTTTAGCATGTAGCTACATTTGTCTAGACCAAGTTTGTCGTTGTTTGGTTGTGACTAGGTCTCATTGATTTATTTCTAACTCTTTTCAGATGTACTCTTTTCCCCATCTTCTGTGTTCACACTAAGAACAAGGTCACGTAGCATTAGACCAGTAAAATATTTTCCTTTATCAGTAGTTTTTCAGTCTTAAATCAAGATAAATGTAATGTTGGAAAACCTTTCTCTTTTTTTAGCCTGTTACTTTTTCCTTTTATTTTGAGTATAAACTTCACTAAATTGTTTAGAAAAAAAATCTTCTGAAAATGATCTTACACATTTTATTTAACTTGTTTTATGGATGTTTAGTATGGGAAACATGACACAATTCTGATTAAGAAAATGATTTTTCATGTATATAGCAATTTGCCCTGCCTGTCAACTCAGTCTAGTTTCCTTTCATTCTCGTCGGCATGAGAAAAGATGATTGACATCTAAGAAAAGCAAGAACAAACATGAATGAGGAGGTGTAGCAAGCTTAATAATAAGATGTCAGTTTGTGTGTGTGTGTGTGTGTGTGTGTGTTTACAAGTCAATTCATCAATGACAAAATAAAAGCCCAAAAAACAGTGAGTATGAGCTGTCTGAAAAGAGTTTTCCCACTTTTACATCATAATATAGTTGGGCTTCGCTACCTCTGTCTGGTGACGAGCTGTCAGCCAATCAAATCCCACTGGAAAGCACCTCATTGGCTGTTAAGCCACACAACCATTGGCAAGCAAACGTAGAAGCCTGTTTCAGAGCCCTAGTTACAAAAACAAAACAAGATTTTTGTTATAGTCATAATGATCTGCGATGAGTAGATCAGTTGGCTTATGCATAGCTTACACTACTGTCAGACCATCTTAACGATAAACAGATGAGGCAATTATACTTGGGTTAATTGTGTCACTTTAATAAAACTGTTCAGAACCTATTGACAGCTGTGGTTCATTCACGTGTAAGAAATCAAAACCTCATCAGTCACATGTGTGCGCACACACACATATAAAGGCCTACATATATATGATTTTACACATAAGCACTGGTCTGCAAACATTAAATTTTGTCTTCTTAACCTTTTAAGTCTTTGGTACCTGTAAGTCATAAGCTCTTATTAATTTTTTTTTTTTACAATGTATTTGTTTGTTTTGGGGGTTTTTAATACAGTGCATTTTGTTTAATATGGATTCAATTTATAAATATGGCTTTCTTTTAAAATAATGTTTGTTAAATTTATTAAATAAATAACTTTGGGTGCTTTTCCACTCATAATGACTGTTTTGAGTTCAAAAGGGAATTATCATAATAATGGACACTTTAAAAACTTCGATGATCAGTAAATGAAGAGGTAACTGAGTTTTACTGATGCCAAAGACAAAAAGTGTGTGGAAAACTGTGGTTAGCAGTTAAAATGCATTAGATAAAAGAGATGATGAACAACAAGCTGCTCAGAGAAAACAGAGTGACTGCCAGAAAGACCCTGTCCTGAGGGAAAACAGCCAGCATTGAACCAAACTCAAACTTGCTTCTGGTCCAAAAACAACATGCCAAATGCAAGCATGATCTTTTTTTATCAAACTAAATCATGTTTTTACAATCCGAAACTTTTTATAGAAACCCAAATGAGCCTCTCGCTTGAGCTCCTGTGGCTCCAGTGCGTTTTACAGGTCCACGGAGAGTCAATGAGCCCATTGGGACTACTATGTGCAGAGAGGAAAACCACCTAAACCGCAAGAGATTCAGCAAGTTGTACAGCAGTGCATGAAGACCAACCCCTCTCTATGAGTAGAAGGGATTTGTAAATAATAGCTTTATGTTGCATTATACTGTAGGGACGTACAAGACTACCGATTTTTTAAATCAACTTTGGTGGTTGCCTGAATGACTAGCTGAGTAATCAGTAGTAATGATGCGTTCACATCATGTCGGCATTACTGTAATTAAAAGTTTCTAACTTGTAAAAACCCATTTGCGTCTGCTTCAACCTTGTAATTAAAGGTTGGAAGCTCAATTTTCAGAGAGCTTCGACTTCCACTGTCCACTGTGATGTCACGTTTAAACAACCAAAATGGTGGCAACTTGAGCCTGTTAAATGAATACTTGGTATGCATTCTACGTCCTTCAATATTTTCTCAGAATTTCTTAGAAACCCGTGTATGTGGCACAAAGCGCTCGAATCACAATCACAATGCAACAGCCGAAGACGTCTACCAACTTTGCTTTAAAAGAAGGTAATTGAAGCATTGCTACAAAATAATTAAAATAATACAGTCTAAAACTAGCTGAACAGTAAGTCAACCTCTGTGACCCATCCCTAGTATATTGAGCCTATTTGGTTCAAGAGGTATATGAACTTTTATTAACAACCATTAAGGACAAAGACACAAACACACATGATTTGGAGATTAGATCATAGGTGACACCTTTAGAGTCCATAATCCACCCCTCCAGTCAGTCATCCAGCAAACATTTCTTAAAATAAACCTCATCTTTTTCTCAGCTCGACATACTCTGAAACATTTTCTCTCTCTCTCTCGCTCTCTCAGCGGCTCTCGTGCGAGGAACGGAAATTTCACTGCTTTTTTTAAAGCCTCAAATGGCCACTTTAACACAGACCGAGCAGTTGAAAAAACAGAGGTAGTGAAACGTCTCACATATTTCATAATCAGATGTAATATGCACACACACCTGCAATAACACGGTTCCCACTGTATAGTGCACCCCACACCCCACCATACCGTAACTCTGTCCCCAGGCCTCATCGTCGCCTGCCACCTAGCTCTGCATTCTTGGCCGCTAAAATCTGTGTTAAATCAAGATCAGACCACTGTAAAGAAATCATACAGAAAAGAAAAGCGACGGTTGATACACAGTCACAAATGTAGTAAATAATCACTTCAGCTAATGCTAGTTAAAGCTTAAGAGTCCTTGAAAATCATTTCTCGTCAAGGGCTGGTTTGGATGCTCTTTGTGGAAACAAACGCATAGATCTCACAATTGCCAGCTGTTCGCTTTAATACCTTATTAAAGCCACACACACCCATTACACTTAAAACTTGGTTACTAATCATAAAGTTTGTACAGCCAGCAGCTGCTTTGAAGGAGATGCCAATCCATAGTTCAATAAGAACATAACCGATACCTTTATCTTTATTATAGTAATATATTTACACTAATCTAGTTCCACTGAACCGAACGAAAACTAACAACTTCCTGCAGTTCCTTTGATAAATCACCTATGGATATATGGGGGAAAATAAGTTTTACACTGATCTTTTCTACATGACCTTTTGACTATCAAAGAAAACATACCGGTACAGCTGTTTGGTACCAACTGTTTAGATAGCCTAGAGCGGAACAAGCAAATCTGTTACCTGCTCTTACATGCACGGTTGCTCAATTTAAAGGGTTAGGATTAAAGTCTTATGGCTTGAAGCTGTCATTAGGACAAAAAAATGGTGTGTGACAGGAACTTTGAGAGACTTGGAGAAATGTTTCGGAAAATGGAGACAAAAACAAAGATTAAGCCTATTGAGGCAAGATTTACTTTTGGGTTCTATGACGTCGGGTTGTACCAAATACTCATATTCCCACTTCAAAGGCCAAAGTTGGGGGTGGATTTGTTCTTCAGGAATAAAACTGAGTCCATTGGCAGCCTTATGGAGTTTGTTAGGGATGTTAGGCAGAATGGGGCCGAGGACTCTGTGGCCATCAAGTGCCTGGCATACCGCCTAACCATGCCATCGTGCCGAGCCAAACCAACTACGGAAAAGTCTGGAGAGAAAGGGTTTGACATGTAATGGGAAGACACACACAACAGTGATGTACTTGTAGGTACGAGATGGAAGAAAGTTGAGAGGCCTGGCTCTCCACCCCTGCCTGAGGTCCGGACCGCAGGATAAGCGGCAGCTATTCATTTTAATAACTGCACTTATTTTCTTCCCTGCCAGGAGCCATTATCATAATTCACACTTTCTGCACAGTACCTGGATAGCTTTAGTGTGGTTTACAAGTTTTGGATTTAAAAAAGTCTGGAAAAGTCTTCGAATTCTGAAACAGAGTGAGGACGAGAAAAATGAACCAACAGTGTTGCGCCTATTTACAGCAGCCACACACCAACCTCAGACAGAGGCAGGTTGTAGATCAACCAAAAAATACAACTCTCTCATAATTTAGTCTCAGGTCGCTCCAAATCTGTATGATTTTCTTTCATTCTTGGAATACAAAAAGATGGATTGGGAAGATGTGCACACTTTTCCAATCAATTACAATGAACATGCACTACAGAAAAAAAAACTACAGAAAAGATGCAGTAGTTCACTGTGGTAAACACAACTCTTGTGCTTTATTTCAAGTCCTCTGAAGATATATGATATATAAAGACATACGATAGCTTTTTTGCTGAAGATCTTGACATGTTTTTAGCTCTCATTGGCATGTTTATGCAAGTTCATTTGTAGTATTTGTTGAATTTGTAAATTAATTATTCTTTTGAGTCAGATTTTTGGTGAATCAGTTGATCCAGTACGCAAATTTGAACTTGCTCACAAATCAGACTGGTCCGGTTTTCAAGGTAACCTCACTGAATTTAAGTGGTTGCTACGGTTAATAGCAGATTATTAAAAATTTCACCTCCTGTGTTCCACAGATGAAAGTATGACTTTGAAATCAAATGTAATGGCTTTTCATTCTTATGAACTATTCCTTTAAATGTGTCATGAACACTGGGGATGTTTCACATGGAGTCCACCTCCTTTAAATCACACCGTGGAGAGATAAAACAAGGTTTCCATCCATGCTTGTGCAAATTCCTCTTCCCCATTCTCATCTGTCCTGTCACACACAGAAGCAGTGGAGCTAGATCTCTATAAAAGTCACTTTGAGATGTGACAGCGGTTGACAACCACTTGGCATCTGCTTTAATGTTTACACTGAAGCCTCACCTTCAAGCAGCAAAGCACTAAATATAACAGAAGATACATTAAGCAGAAAGAAAAACGAGGTGAGAGTTATTGCTCTTATCTCCAAAAAGAGAAAGAAAACAGAAAAGCCTGCTGCTCAAATACCCTGGTAAAAATGCAAAGCAGTGTGGGAAACCTCTGTGTAACGTTATGCAAAGCTGAGTGGGAGATAAGCAATGGCCGTTTACATAACGGCAACAAGGAGCCAGAGTGAGAGATACAGCTGTCCGCCGTTTTTAAAAAACTGCCATAAGCAGCCACAAAGTACAGTCTTACAGGTTGCTGTTTGTTTTGGCTTTTGAAAATTAGTTTATTAGCGAACAATTTCTAGCTACCAGGCTTCGCGTGGAGAAAAGAAAATGTGTGCCAGTAAGAAAATGAATATTTTACACTACATGCAAACCCAAGGTTAAGGCCACATTTACCCACTGAGTTAAGTAACATTTAACCATCAGTTATTAAGCCCTGCGCCAGAGAACTGAATTAATAAACAGTACAATGAGAAATACTAACCCAATATGAACCAGGCAATCTCACGTTTTGGCGAATTGGTGGCGAATTTGAATTCATTTAATCTCATTCATATGTTTTTTTGTATCTGCCTACACCTCACTTATCGTTAGGGGTGGACCTCATGCTTATTTTATTTTGAGGGGGGGGATCATAAATTTTCATACAGATCAAATTGTATGAATTCATACAAATTGACCATCGAGTCGCTAAAATGTAAAATAGTATAAAAATTTTCAAATTCCCTACTATATAAAAATTTCTCATGTGATCGTGTTGGTATGAACAGTGTAAAACATGGAACAGAATAACCCAGGATTATAAATGACACTTTTTAAAGCCTAGCATTGTACGTTTTCCGTGTTGCAAATAGCATCACGTTTCCACTACGCCCTCAAACCTATGTTGCATAGAGAGGATACATACATACAAAAAAAATTTAATTCTGAAATGTTTTAGAAGTCCAACCAACACTGCAAAAAAATTATAATAATAATTGTAGACATTTTTTCAAAATATCCTCTATGATATTTCAGAGAAGAAGATTCGGAATGACATGATAGTGAGTAAATCATGACAGGATTATCGTTTTTTGGTACACTACCCCTTTTAACTAAAACCAAATATTATAACTAATATATTCAATGGACATTTTTGCAAATTTGACAAATTAACATGATTTATGAGATCACGTATTTATAACCTTGTGTCAAAATCTGAGAACTAATGACAGTAAGATTTTGTGGTTCTACTACGAATATGGCATATTTAAAAAAAAAATCACATTAGCGGTCCGAAGGCCCCCTTTTGAAGCATTTGACTAACTGCCTCAGAAAACAAGCACTAGCCAATAGCATTTTAATAGCAGGCATCTGCTGAATTCTAAACATTTCACTCATGAATGAAGATCTGCAGAAGTGAAAGAGATGCGACATGTCGTTCTTCAGTTCAATGTGAGGCAGCATCGTTCACAACAAGGAGAGAACGCAAGAGAAAGAATTATAAATTTGTCAAAACAGCTACACATTTTAAGACAAGTGACCTAATTGAAACACCAATCTAGTTCTATAAACTCAGTTAAATCAGTTGACTGAATTATTCACAACAGCAATATATAACTTAAGGCAGCATCATTCACAAGGAGAGAAAGCAAGAGAAAGAATTATGAATTTGTCAAAACATCTAGACATTTAAAGACAAGTGACCTAATTGAAACACCAATCTAGTTCTAGACAGTAACTCAAAATCAGTTGACTGAATTATTCACAACAGCAATATATAATTGGCTAAATCTGAAATATGCCCTCATTCACTATTCCCTACATTCCCTCACTAATTTAATCTATCGCATACTTCCCTATTATATTAGTAGGTGAAAGAGAGTATGCGAGGCGAGTAGTATGCTCGAATTCATAGTACTCGAAAAACAGTAGGTGAAAAGTACCCGGATGACCTACTTCTTCCGCAAACTGATGCTGGTAGGTCATGTGACAGTAACATGGCGGCTGTATGTCCGAAGGTGTGTCCCAAATCACATACTTATGCACTATTCTGTGACATTTTGTTGTATAAATAGTGCGAGTAGTGCGTTCACACTGAAAATTCCAAAAAAGAAAAAGTGCACTTTAAATAGGCTACCCGAATGATGCGCTTAAATAACCAAAAAAAGTAAGTGTGGAATGTTGGACACTTCATGCACTCAACTGTCGCAGCTTTAATTACGTAGTGAAGGGGGAGGGGCTATCAGACTCCAATTATGAATGGCAAAATAACCTTATATAATTCATAAACTACATGGTTGAGTACATAGTGCATAGTGCGTAATTTGGGACACAGCTGGAATTTCATTTATACTACCAAAATTCATACTATATAGAACATACTTTTTTAACGGTCGTGAAGTAAATTCAAATGTATTACCTACTATGTTTCAGACAGTACGCAATTTCAGACGCACCAGATGAATGTACACACCATAGGTGCTGCAGACGCCATCTTAATTCTGGTGAGGCGCTACAGTGCATGACCAAACGGAAGTACAAAATAATTACACCAAAAATATTAATACACTAAAAATATTTGTATTACATTAAAATAAAGACAAATTTATTTATTCTACTTAAATTTCTACCCCACCTTTGCTTCAAAATGCATCCCAAGAACTCGTAACCCAAGATTATTTTATCATGAAGAGAAATCACTTCCTTCAAGTGACCATTGCATGTTCCCTTTGCTAACAGACTTCTGGGTGGGTCCTTTGTGAAGGGATTCAGTCAGGGGCATATTGTCTGGGTATGCACGTGCATATGGGCCCGGGCTGATTGGGGGCCCACCGAGGGGGACCTTTTAATTAAAAGTGGTAACGAATTCTTAATTCGTGGCCTCAATATATATATATACAGAGTTCTGGCATGAAACTCTAGATGGCGCAGTCTGATAGGTCTAGCGCAATCTGACCTGGTGACATCATTGTCACATGGCAGCTGATTGGTTCTCTCCTGTATGGTAGCCAATGAGCTCGCTGCTCAATATTCAAATACCTGGCTTTTGTTTGCTGTAGCAGTTGGCAGCGCACTTCCACCTTCACCATCCACATGTATAGATCTGCTACGGGGTGATTTATGTATGCTATATGGGGGTTATTCATATGTGTTATATGTGCAGCAGCAGTATTTCTTACATGCTTACAGCAGCATGTTGTGGATGTATTGGCAGTAGCAAGTCTCGATACTTGCTCTGCCGCAGCAGCAGATCTATTCCGCCAAGACCAAATACATTAACATTGTCATGTACGTTACCATGCCAATCCCTTCTAGAGTTGTCATGACAGAAATAAGGATGCAGCGATTACCGGTTTCACAATTAACCGCGCTTTAAAATGTCACTGTCAATTAATCGTAAAGGCTCCGCTACACCAAGTATTTCTGTTGCACAGAACGGAACAGTTGCAACTTGCGCAAAACTAAAACAAAGTTACACTAGCGGTGCACCATCTTAAAATGCTGTGCTTATCAGAGACACAGAGGCTGCTACACACACTAGATTATGACAGAGGAACCAAACAGCGATCCTTTATTTCCACCAGAGAAATGACTGAATAGTCGATAGTGTGGGACTATTTTGGGTACACCAAGAATGACCAGGGTGTCATTTAAATATTGCAGTAAAAACTGCTGCTAAATAGCGAATACACGGCTTTAAACTATTTTAATGCAGGACGTGAAGGCAAGACTGACACAAGGCTACGGCTCGACTCGTTATCTCAGTATTCTAACCACTTCAGGTCAGACAGATGAAATAGTGTGGTAAGATCACATTTATATGAATTAATTAATTATAACATTTAGTTACATTAATTAATTATTCGATCGAGAGGGAGAGAGAGAAGTGTGTGTGTGTGTGTGTGTGTGTGTGAACCTGCATCAGCGCATCTCTCTACAAACGTGAGTTACTTAAACAGTGATTTTACCCTCTCCTTGCTGATGAATATGTATCAATTCAGTATCTAAGCTATTTTATTAATAAAAGTCAAGGGGCAGGGTTCACAACAAGTTTGTGTCCTCCTGAATGTTTGCATGTGTGCGCAGCGCGATCTCCAATCTCACAAACCAAAATAATAGACATGATTTTCTCAGGCCACATGTAAAATTATATGAATTAGTATAAAAATTATTCAAATGAATATTTATAGATGACAGTTGATTACAATAGTTCAGTTTATTCCCCTCATCATTAATAGTTTCCCCTGTGGGATAAATAAAGTTAATAGTCCTATATTAATAATACGTATTAGCATTGTTATATACTGTATGATCCCTTTTATAGTATTATGCATAAATCAAAAACCAACAAGATTTTTTTTTCACCATGTTTCCAGTTTTCTGCCTCAGGTCCAAAAGAGATGTAAAGAATATACAAACTGAAAACACTAAATACTTTGATCTATTTTCATTAGTTATTTTCAAAAGGGAAATACTGACATGGATGTTTACAGAGCAGAGGTCACCTTTTTAATTCCAGTTGGAGGGATAGGCATTTGTTTGTCTTTATTATTATTATTATTATTATTATTATTATTATTATTTTGTGCTGTATTAGTGGTTACTGAGTTATTTCTGTTTCTAAAGGCAGCAATAAATAACACTTTATTATCTAAGGTGTCCATGTGAATTTATAAAATAATAATTTTGTGAAATGAATAAATGCATAATAATCGTCATAATCGTGAAATCGTGATTATTCCTCAGACAATAATCGTACCAACAAAATCTATAATCGTTGTATCCCTAGACAGAAATATATATATATATTGCTGCTGTAGAACTGCATACATTTTTAAAACTATGTGCAAACGATGCATTGCCACGGCCAAATAAAATAATAATAAAGAAAAGAAAAAAAAAACTGTGTGAGGTTGGTAGCTAGCTAGTTGAAAATACTGCATCACAACATACATCTATGCTGCCTTCAAAAATCGATCGGATGAAGGCATCTCAGGAGACAGAAAGTGAAGCTGGCATTAGATTCGGACGTGCCTTCGTGCCTTTCCAACTTGAAATGTGTCCTCCGAAGGCTGCATTTTCCAGTTTTTGGTTGCAGCCATATTGTCAACTATGGTTTCAGACACCACCTCCGAACACATAACCCTCAAATAGTGCACTATAAAAGAACATAGGTGGCCATTTCAGACACAGTCACACATATCGCCCCCTACTACCGCAATAATGCAAGTGAACAAATCTGAATCAGTGATTGAATCGGAGTCTGTTTGGATAATCGATTATTTGAAATCCCCACATTTATTCACATATTGTTTATGGGTTGTGAGCTTTTATATCAATTATTGCATATAAAAAATAGTTACAGTCAAGTGTGTTTTTTTCTGAAAATATGCTAATATCCAACTAACTAATACTAGGTGACTGTTCAGAACAGCAGAAAGGGAAGAACACTGCCACACTTCGGTCATCGGCCAGGCCATCTTCTCCTAGTCTTTGTGATTCAACTTGCATGAGAAGGATCACTTTCAAGACTTTTAACATTGAGGTGAAAACACGGGAAACTGTGATGTTTTTATGGTTTCAGTACTGAGCACCAGGACTCTATATGTGTAAAGACAAAACAGTACTCTTTTGGGTCGTCATCTCCATGTGAAAAATAAACAAAGAAAAAAAAAAGGAAATAAATTGTACACAACATCTAAGATCAGTCTGAATATGAACAAATCTTCTGGAAGACAACTTTCATGCATGTTCAAGCACAGAACTTTTTGATGAATTTAAAAAAACACCAAATTCAAGTAAAAGGCATTGCTTTAGGTTATACAGTATATACACAATACATTTTTAATATATTATCATGACAATCCTTAACTACATTTGAGATATTAATAAATAACACAAACTAACATTCAAAAGGTAAGATGTTCTAACAGTTATTTGCTTTGCTACTACATATACATCATGGACACTGTTTATAATCTAAAAGGACCTGCTTTTTTTTTATAAGCACTTGATATACACTACCGGTCAAAAGTTTGGGATCAGAACAATTTTTAGTGTTTTTTTACAGGAGTTTCTTATGCTCATCAAGGCAGCATTTATTTGATCAAAGATACAGGGAAACATTATTATGATGTAAAATAACATTTTTCTATTTTAATATACATTAAAATCTAATTTATCCCTGTGATGCAAAGCTGAATTTTCAGCA
Source organism: Sinocyclocheilus grahami (assembly GCF_001515645.1). NCBI lineage: Eukaryota > Metazoa > Chordata > Actinopteri > Cypriniformes > Cyprinidae > Sinocyclocheilus > Sinocyclocheilus grahami. The sequence continues at coordinate 464,442 of NW_015505472.1, forward strand.
TCATTACTCCAGTCTTCAGTGTCACATGATATATATTTTTTTAACCTGTGATACTTTTCTTCAGGATTCTTTGATGAATAAAAAGTTAAAATGAAGAGCATTTATTTTAAAATAGAAATCTTTTCAAACAATATAAATTACAGTTTAAAAGTAAAACTTTTATTCAGCAAGGATGTGTTCAATTATTAAGAAGTGATAGCAAAGATTTATATTGTTAGAAAACATTTATATTTTGAATAAATTATGTTCTTTTTAACTTTTTATTAATCAAAGAATCCTGAAAAAAGTATCGGTTTCCAGCACAACTGTTGCCAACATTGATCATTCTAATAGTAAATCTGCATATTAGAATGACTTCTTAAGGACCATGTGACTCTTCTTTATACTGGAGTAATGGCTGATGGAAATTCAGCTTTGCATCACAGAAATAAATTATATTTTAAAGGATATTAAAATAGAAACCATTATTTTATATTGTAATAACATTTTGCAAGATTACTGTTTTTTCCTGTATTTTTGATCAAATAAATACAGCCTTGATGAGCATAAGAGACTTCTTTAAAAAACACTGCAAGTCTTACTGATCCCAAACTTTTGACCGGTAGTGTATATCTTTTCGTCTCTCTACAAGTGATGTGTTTGTGTTCCTGTTTATATTGGACGAGGGAACACAAGTTATTTTGTTTGTCCCTTCCAGAGTGTCAGAGTGGATGGTCTGGTTTGGGAGGTACAGTGTGGTGGTAGAAGTGGAGGGTTAATTCTCATTATGCCATCAGGCACCACTCCTACTGACAAACCTTGAACTTAACGGCTACTTGCCCGAAGGGAGGGCAGTAAACGTTGAGCACTGAGGTGGCAAATGAACGTCCCTCCACATGAGCAAAGAACGCCAGCTGGACGATAAATCAGAAAGTTCTTCACAGTTGTGCGACTGTTTTTAATAAATCTGCAAAAATGTCAACAATTCTGTGTTTTTCTGTCAATATGGGGTGCTGTGTGTACATTAATGAGGGAAAAAAATTAACTTAAATGATTTTAGCAAATGGCTGCAATATAACAAAGAGTGAAAAATTTAAGGGGGTCTGAATACTTTCCGTACCCACTGTATATCGGTCGACCACTAGTTGTGGGCACAGTTTTGTTTTTGAGACAAATTACCTTTGCAGCAAATCTTGACTAATGACTCTTAACTTTATGATAACTTTTTCTTAACTAAATAACTTGAATGATTAAAAAATATTAACTTTAAATATTACGTTTAAAGGGCCCTGCAAAAATGGCCACTGGTAAAATATCTGCTATAATAAAATGAAATATTTCCTATTTATATATTGCTAGCAAAACATTTTATTTTGTGACAAAACATGGACAGTTCTGTATGGCCATCAATGAAGAAAGTTATGGTATCTATCAGCACTGGCTAATGGGGTTATGCAATTTTTTTTTATAAAATTAAAAACAAAATGTCTTAACCTTTGACTGTGAAATATGTTTAAAAAAAAAAATTTAATTCTGCCGATATTACTTACAGTTTAATTATCACATGGAAATGGAACTGAGTGCATTATATTTTGGGATACAGTATTTTACACAGGGCATTTTGTTGGCAAATCTGGGCCAAATAGTAGGCCATTTGGGTCATTTATGCATATAGAAAATCAGCATTTGGTTCTATTTGTTATACTATTGTTCAAAAGTTTGGGGTTAGAATGTTTTTTTTGGGGGGGGATGCATTGAATTGTTCAAACAAGTCAGTAAAGACATTTATAATGTTACAAAAGATTTCTATGTCAAACAAATGCTGTTTTGAATTTTTTATTCAGAAAAAAGCAGCATGGTTTACACAAAAAAGTATTCAATAGCAATACTGTTTTAAACATTGATAATAATAAGAAGTGTTTCTTGAGCACCAAATCAGCATATTAGAATGATTTCTGAAGGATCATGTGACACTGAAGACTATAATGGTTGCTGAAAATTCGGCTTTTTCATCACAGGAATACATTTTTTAAATATTCTAAAATATATTAAAATAGAAAGCAGTTATTATTTTATTTTTATAATATTACTGATTTTTATTGTATTTTTGATCAAATTAATGCTTTGTTGAGCATAAGAGACTTAAAAACATTAAAACCCGTATCAACCCCTAACCTTTCAACAGTAGTTTATATATTGCAGAAATTATTAGTATGCTATTCCGAACATAGCCAACAAAATAAAAATGTTGCATGACAACACACAGTAACAGCATCTACTATGTATTATTAATAAATGACAGTATATAATCTCAAGGAGCATATGAGCTGGATTCATGAACAGGGGTCACTTTCAGACATGAGAGAATAATAACTGACACTTTTAACTGTCTTTTGCTGTTAATCCATGTTCATACACACACACCGTACAAATCTTAAAATAGAGTATCATGTGTCAGAGGGCCTCTGAAAGGCTTAAAGTCATAAAACAGCTCATCTGAATACAACTAACATCACAGTGAAACTATAGAGATGGCTGGTCAATTCTAAGGCAATTATGACTGTTTTGATATTCAACTGCTGCTGAAGATGTGTGTGAAACTGAATTAGAGGTGAATGTAATCTCATTATGGCATATCAATTACACTTTGGTTACTTGCCATTTAGCAGATGTTTTTCTCAGCCAAAGCTGCGTAGAGTAGGCTAATTGTAGGGCCAGTCATCCGGGAGCACATGGAGGTTAAGTGTCTTGCTCCAAGGGCATCATGGGAACTCAAGTGACTCTATAATTCACACCTCTAAAAGTGTTCCTTTACAAAGTGTACCATGACATTTAAAATAGACCTGCTATGTCTATTTGAAAATCAAAAACTAATATAGTCTGTGCTGTGATTAAACTAGACTTAGGATTCATTGGATGGAGAGAAACAAACAAGAAATGGAATTTATGGAAGAAAAAAAAAAAAGTAATATTTGCATATTTTACCCAACCTGCTGTCTGGCAGTCTCACTGTCAGGGTCCAAAGAGAGCGGTACTTCTGAGCTTGGCTGCCAATGCTAATGTGGTACACATGTACTAAAATGAAAAAAAGGGAAGAGAAGAAAGAAAGAGATCCCTGTTAATTTGAGTGGAGTAATAGCTTTGTTTTAAAGGAATGTTACAGGTGCAAAACAAGTTAAGCTTCTGTGAAATGCTATCCATCACCACAGACATTCATTTTAACTTGCCCCTAAAGACAAACAATATTTGTGTTTCCAGTAATACATTTACAATAGAAGTCTATAGGGAAGTCGTTCTATCATATTTTTGCACTTTATAGTAGTTATTAGTGTAAGACTAAATCTATTTTTTACATATAGATTTTGTAATACACTATAAAAGCTATAAAATCATTTTTATATTATATGTTTGTAACCTCACATGTATGAGTTACTGGTTTGACTTCCATTGTAAGTGTATTACTGTAAACAACATTTTTGATTGTTTTTAAGGGATGGTTTTTACTGTAACTGAAAGCATGCCAGATTATTTCAATAGAATGTAATTTGCAATGAAAATTATAAATACTGTATAAAACTGCAATATTTCTGTTAACCTAACACTAAGAATGTGAATTCCTAAATGTTTTAATTTGAATGTCACAAAATCCGTGCATGTGATAAAAGCCTCACACATCAAAAGTGACATCACACATCATACTGCTAATATTCTGCACTCTAATGGAAAGACCATTATGAAATATTAATCTACGCACTGAGATAAAACACAGCTCTTGTGCCACAATAGAAGAGACAAGTGCTCAATCATCCGGACAACCTAGAGGCATTAAGAATAGTTTGATACGGAGCCCAATGCATGTTACAGTGTTTACATGCTACCCGTTTACTGGCCTTGCACTCAGCATTGCTATTGATCGCCTCCTGTCAAACCTCTAGTGACCTTCTCAGCTACCTTAACAGACCAGTCACTGCTGACAGCCTGGCCATCACTATCCCACACAGACATGCAAGCTCAGCTGCACAGAGCAGCATCAAAGCAGAACGACTAGCGAAAGTGCTGGCTTATGTGCCATTGGATGATAAGAATTGGTTCAGGGAATCACTGCGTTATGAAGAATTTGTCTTTTAGTGAGGGCATGAAATGGAAGTTCATATATGCACTGTATAGTGCATCCAAAACCCAAAACATTCCTAAATACTAAAAAATTATTTTCGTAAAATAAAATAATAAAACAAAACATTTATTTTGGTAACACTTTAGATTAGGGAACACATATTCATTAAGAGTCAATCAATCTACATATAAAATATTGGTCACAAATTATTTAAATAATACAAGTATAGTGCATCTACTAATAATTAGATATAAATCGGTTTTTACAGATGCAAATATGTTAGAAACGATGCATCGCGATACAAATTCCAACTTGCGGCGCATGGACTATTTTATGGTGTATTTTTGGAGCTTGGTTGTTTCTTCCACCGTATAGATGAGCAGCTTGAACATTTAAAAAAATATCTCCTTTTGTGTTCCATGCAACATAAATAAAAACTGCATGGCATAAAAACTTTTTATATTTTTCGGCGAGCCCATTTGAGTACAATGGGAGTTTCAGACATAAAAAAGCCTACACTATCCCTTTTTTGTTTTTTCACTCTGTCCTTCTTTTGTCAATATCAAGCACACACCTGCCAAGAGAACAAGGGCACATCAATGGCAGGGACAATATACTATAACTTGCTCCTTTGACGCACTGGAATGACCGGCTCTGATGCATTCTTATTGCCGCTATTTCTAGAGGTGACTGATGAGAGCTCTGGTCTCTTGCCATGATTTCACTCCACTCTGCACAAATATAAATGGCAATGGATCAATAGCGCACACAGCTCAGTTACTCTAGACATCACCTTGGCTCCAGCTCGCACACAGCCTTCATTCTTCTCATCAGGTACGAGCAGTGCTGAGAAGACTCCTAAGGGCTGTTAAAGGATGATCATGTTTCAGATGGAGACAGAACCAGTTTCATTAAATTCTTCAGCACGAGGCGGACAATTCATCCTGAGTATCACTCATCAGTTAATAAAGAGGCACAAATGAAACAAAATGCAAAACAATAGTAGTTAAATGCTTTTAGTAATAAGGAGTGGCTAAATAATAACAGTCTCATATTTATTGGTTGACTGTGTTTTTCAGTGGCAGATGTCAATACTAACAACAATATATGTACATAAATAACAATACACATATGTGAGAAGGTGTGTGTGTGTGTAGAGAGAGAGAGACATAAGCAAAATTGTACACATTAAATAGGGCTCTAAAATTGATTAATCGCAATTAATCGATTTTAGAGCCCTATTTAATGCCCACAGTTTTGCTTATGTCTCTCTGCATTAATTGCCTCTCCGCAATTAATCGATAAACTGTTATTCAAAATAACAGTTTGTGTTTACATATATTATATATAAATATAAATAAATATTACATATATTTCTTAAATATATACATGCATGTGTGTAATAATATATACATACATGTGTTGTCTAGCACTACCCATAAAATCATCCCAAGCATTATTTATAGTGATTAAAATAATATAAAATTAATGATTAAAAAAGTACTTTTCACAGTCTGTGAACCTCCATTTCTGAAAATGTGGGGA
>NW_015505472.1:470954-500970 GCF_001515645.1 Sinocyclocheilus grahami
TATAAATGAGAAATGCTGCCTTGGTAACTCATTGAAATAAAATACATTTAAGCTTAATTAAATTACTAAAAACTAAAATAAAAATAGAGGTACATAGAAATATTTAAAAAATCAAAAGCACAAAACATAAACTTCTAAAATTGAAAATATACAAATATAAATGAATTCAAAATATGAATACTATAATAAGTATATAAATAATACTAAAATAACACTGAGTGCTACCATGGTAGTTTAATATGGTCTGGCTCCTCCAGCTTTAAAATATAAGGTGGGCCAAGCTCATGATTAGATGGATCAGGACCACCCAGTCCCGCTCTGCAATCGGGCCTGTTATATACTTTTTACTTCAAGTGATTATGAAGCAGCCGAGAGCTTATGCTTTCAGTTTGTTCCCCCGACAGGACCACAAGTATGTCCCAGACCCATATGGGTCAGCGCCAAGAGATTAACAACTTCTGAGCCTTAATAGAGAGGGTTTGTCACATGACAGCACCAAGCCACAGTGATGTTCAAAAAGACTGACACGGCAAGACTTCTTTGATTCCAGCAGCATGAATAATGACAAACCAACATTTACCATAATTACACGTCTTATTTTAAGAGTCAAGGTTGAGATGTGGGCAAGTGAAACAGCGTGGAGTGCAGTGGAGCTGATCTGCCACACTAAACTCCCAATCCCCAGTTTTAATCAAGTAAGCTTTAAGTGTCTTTGATCTCACGCTGCTGATGCAAGTGGGGCTTCAGCTTAGCAGTATGAAATATGAGGACAGAGTCAGCGTAGTAAATATTGACCCATCCAAACGATCCCGGAACGACCTCTTAAAGGGCACGTATCATATTTATATACGCTTAACCTTACTGTAGGTGACTGAGATGGAAGAAGTGAGAAGTCAGAGCCAAAGGTTGTTTATAGCCAGTGACCCCAATACTTGTGAAGAATTTGAACTCTTTTGGTCTGTTTAGTCAAAATACTGTCTGTTCCTGAAGTGTCGTCAAATACAAGCTGAGAGTGATGCGACTTGATTTAACACCTGATATGTTCATGTCAATACGAATTGTTTGGGATATGTAAATCTGAGGGGTTTTCGCGTGAGACTGAATATACCGCAGTCGTGACAGCAGCGCCGGTCGGATGCGCAGCGCAGGCCTCCATGACAACCGACCACTGCAGCGCTGCGTCGGCTGCGCAGACACACTGTATAACGCAACAATACGAGGCGATTTATAACTGTACGGACTTGAAGCACTTCACTATAGTGAGAAACATTCAATAAAGTTCGCTGTTGCTCCCGTATCGGAAAACAAACAAACGATATATAGGCAGATGCAACATCGCAAATGCTCAAACTTAAGTTCGTTCGTAATTAAAGGATGAAGTGCGCGATGGAGAAGGCAGCGTTGACTTCCTCATTCGCCTATTTAGGTGATAACAGTCCGTTAAACAGCGAGCTGGTGGCCAAGAAAGGTGCAGTGAATGATACCGGTTTGGCTCCTGTAAATTGTGGGATAACCTATGCTGGACAGGTCTAAAAAAACATCCTAAAAGCCGGCGAGGCTTACCGTATTATTCTTCCGCCGCTGTAGATGTGGCGAAGCCGGGCCTCATTTTGGTGATAAACGGAAGAATTAAACAGAAAATCGTTGCACCGGTTGCCTCTCAGAGTACATTTGTAGCCGGCTCTTGCTGCTGTCCGGCGATAACTGACATATTTTACTTCACTGCAGTAGTAACAGCACATGCTCAGACACCGGCTGCGTTTCAAAACACAGCGAGCTGTACGGTGACCGAGAGGTGCAGAACAAATCACAATTCTGAAAACAAAATAACAAATTGCAAACGCAAATGCAAGTCTAAAAAACAAAATAACAATTCAGAAAGCACAACAACAATTCCGAAAACATTATAACAAGTCAGAAAACACAATGACAAATTCGAAAACAAAATAACAAGTCAGAAAACACAAAGACAATTCAGACAAACCAAAAGAGGTAGGTATAGTTTGAGACAGCGCCATTGGTTTGGGATTACTCACCGCTTACTGGACGATACATCTGTCAATCAACGTATACATGGAAAAACCAGCCGAAGAACAGCAGAGTCGTGGTAGAAAGTTTGGAGATGGTATTAAAGTAGCTCAGTTTAAATGTATTGTATGAATTGCCCTTACTATAGAATAAAAATTACGGAGTGTATATTTACATTTAGTTAAAAGTGGCTATAGGACATCAGCTCCAGTGGTGCAGATGGATAAGCGCTTGCTCTTGGCTTTTTGATGCGATCAACCCGGGTTCGATCCCGCCTTTTGCCAAACTTTTTTTTCCTCCCTTTTCAAATCACATATCACATTGTAAAGGCATTTATTCATAGCATATTGCTAAAAATACTGCTATTTTCACGTAGTGTAAATAGAATCCATTGCTAATATGAGATTTGGAAAGGGAGGAAAAAAAACTCGGCAAAAGGCGGGATCGAACCCGGGTCGATCGCATCAAAAAAGTTGATGACACACACTTACCCATCTGCTCCACTGAAGATGAAGTTTCATAACTACTTTTTACTAAATGTAAATATACACCCCGTATTTTTTATTCCATAGTAAGGGCAATTCATACAATACATTTAAACTGAGCTACTTTAATACCATCTCCGAACTTTCTACCAGGACTCTGCTGTTCTTCGGCTGGTTCTTCCTGTATACGTTGATTGACAGATGTCTCGTCCAGTAAGCGGTGAGTAATCCCAAACCAGTGGCACTGTCTCAAACTCTACCTACCTCTTCCGGTTTGTCTGAATTGTTGTTGTGTTTTCTGACTTGTTAATTTGTTTTTTAGACTTGCATTTGTGTTTGTAATTTGTTATTTTGTTTTCAGAATTGTGATTTGTTCTGCACTTCTCTGTCACCGTAGAGCTGCCTACCTAGTAGCGACGTCCGATTCGGCATCGACTCATTCTTTTGAGTCGGATCTCTGTGATGAATTGGTTGAATCGGTTCACAAAACTGGTCTGACTCGGATTCACTGAGTCAACTGAATCACGAGTCGTCTCATTCGAGCATGCTTGATTTGATTCGCAATGAGCCGAGAACGGAGTGATCAGAAGACGAGACTGTAAAATATCAATAGCGAAACGACTTTTATAGCGGAAATATCAACACACATATGACACAAACATGGTTTTATTAGCATTTTATTTTATTAAACTGTCGAGGCTTGTAGTTCACTAGGTTTTAAGACGCACACTCATATCAAGTGCCCACTATTAACTGTTTCACTGCTGTTTTCATCTTCAGCTCACTCTTGTGTTATAATACATGAACCCCATGACATATTGATGACATTATGTTTTATACTGTATGTTAATATGGTAAAAAAGAAACCCCAGGCATAACTGAAATATTGAGTACTGGGGTATAAGATTAGAATACAGCCAGTGGAGCCAGGTAGCTACTGTTGGGTCCAAGACGGGTCCACCTTGTGGAGTCCAGGTTCTTAACCAATCGATGTCTTATCTTAATTTTATGTTGCACTTTAATTATTTTATATGTATATATATATATATATATATTTCATGTTACACATGACATGAATTCGACTGCACTTTCGGAGAGACAAAATTCGGATTCCAAAATTTCAGAGTCCATGTCAGATTCGAGTCCAAGTACCCCAACTCTAGATTCGGGGCTTCGAGCTGAAGAGCCCATGCAACTGGACACAAGGCACTGCAAATGTAAAACTCATAGACAGTGCCTGATTATGTGGCAGTAATATAATAAAACACAAATTATCAATTAAAAATCACAGGTGCATATCAATATCACAATTAAGTTGAATTAACGCATTACGTATGAGGTGTCTTACATTAAAATCTTGGACTTTACTTACAGCTATAAACATAAATCCCCTGTGGCTGCAGGATCATAATCTTTTCTAGAAAATATAACCTCACTTAATGGGACAGTTCACCCAAAAATTAAAGTTCTGTCATCATTTACTCATGTCATACCAAACCTGTATGACTTGATTATTTCAGTGAAACACAAAAGATGATATTTTCAGGAATGTTGATAACCAAATGTTTGGTATCATTGACTTTCATTGTATGGACAAAAAACACTGAAATGTTTCTTAAAATAGCTTTTATATTCCACAGAAAAAAATACAGGTCATACAGGTTGTGAACAAAATGAGGGTGAGTAAATGACAGCTTTTTATTATTGGATTAAATATCCCTTTAATAACAAATGAAAAACATTAAAATAGTCTTTGCCTGATATCTGTCGTGTCATTCTTTCCCCATCACAATTGACTCCAAATTTCCATCTCTTTTGTAAGGAATGAAATTATATTCTATCTATTCTGCTTTAGATATGATGGCAATTCATGAAAACATGTCTATAAAAATATCATTCCCCAGCTGTTGTCCAAAAATACATCCTTTAAACCGCTAAGCTCAGTATCTTTGGTTGCAAGTGTCAAATTATACATTACTTATTGAGATTTTCCAAAAATATTTACAAGTGTAGTCTGTTGTATGTGTATACATCCTTGTCATTTTAATATTTAAAAAAAAAAAAAGTAATGTGCGATGAGTGTGCCAAGCTCTGCGTTGGCCTAAAGATATCAATATTTGATAAGCCAGCTGCAGAGTAAACTGGGTTGTATCACATATCGCTGGCCTGAAGCGGTCTGTTTTTTGCTGCGTGCATACGTGAGGAATAACTCAAAAACCACACTTTCATACAAGCTCATTCTTAAGAAGGTGCATCATTGTATTAACGGGGTTGTACCTTTTCAGAGTTCCCATCACCTCTCTGTATATGCAAGAGAGAGCTAGGGAGGTTTCCTTACAAAAAGATATTTCAAAGAATACGCTGTGCATGGCAAATCCATTACAACAAGCTTTGATAACCACCAAAGGCCCAAAATGCGCCACTGTACAATAACACCTCCCTCCTGTTTTCATTTACATATTCACAAAAGAGAAATTACATAGGAGCAGTTGCAATACTCGTGAAAAAGGTAGAAAAAGAACGTTCCGTTGTCTTTCTGAATAATTTAAACCACTGTGGCAGGACGGGCTAACAGAACCGGAGAATACAAGCATCCAAATGAAGAGAAACAGAAGTCATATAGTCCTTCACATCGGCTCAGAGCAGACATGTTACAAAACAACGCAAGAGACAAAAATGACAGTTTGTCCCACCTTTACATTATGGTTTGGAAGGACGTTGTTTCAAGAAACGTTCAAGATTCTTACATTTTCTCAAGTCATTAGAAAGAAAATGGTTATACTTGATAAAAAGAACAGTAATAATAATTGTAATAATTATAATAATTATAATTACAATGACAGAAGTAACAGCCAATGGTAAATAATAATAATAATCAGTCCTATACAATCAGGTCAGTCCTGCGATTGGCCACAGGCTGCAAAAAAAACAGAGCGCTTCAGGCTGTTTTAACCCATGGAAATGTCAGAGCTTTGCAGTCTTTTCAATGGCTTCAGCTGTAAAAATGGGCCGCCTGGACAGGGCTTTCTGACCGCAGATCCGTTCTTAGGTCCATCAGTCGCTGAGAGCTGAAAAAATCTCGATTCACCTGAAATTTAAGCATTAAAGAGATGCTGTCAGTGTTTGTAATACAACACAAGACATATTTTTGCTTTAATATGTTGGAATTAGTGCTATGTACTGAAAACATATATTTACAGCATTGCAAATATAACAATGACATAAGCTATTTACAGTATTCAAACTTGTACATGAAAGTTACACATTAAAAAAAAATGTATTAATACCCCTATTTGGAAGTGTTACACGATATAAAAAAAGAAAGAAAAAACAAATAGGCAGTATAGTATTACATAGTATACATATACTCCTATTTGTACAGTATACCAATATTTTTAAGGAGTTGGAGTAGGAGGAGTACTCTGTTTAAAAGTTTGGGGATGGTTAGACTGTTATTTTAAAAAAGTTTTGAACTGGAGTGTATACACACATTTTACATTAGTTTCTGATGGAAGATTTTTTTTTTTAATCTAAACATTTTGAAAGCTCAAATGTATTAAATGATCTACTTCATTTGAAATGGTCAGGAGAGCTGTACCTGCTCATCTGGTCAGAGTGTAGCAGTCAGTTGTTAAAGCAGAGGTCAGTCCAGCTCGTGAACCTCATCCTGCAGGCCAGAGGGAGTTCGACCTGCTTCAGACACCCTCTTGGCCATTATTTCCCACTGAGGAGCCAGAATTTTGGGTTTGGACCCTGACACAGATAAAGAGAGAAAGAGAGGGGATAAATCCATCTATACATTTTGATAAAAAAAACATTTACACCTAATATAATATATACACCCATATAAATATATATATATATATATATATATTTATATTTATTTATTTATTATATACACAATTTTATGTACATATATTTGTACTGTCTGATGTACAGTATATTCCATATTGTGTGCATTTGTAAATACTAAAAGCAACAGCTGAAAACTCATCTCTTTCGTCAACATTTGACTGCATCCTTTGCTTTCTCTTTCCTTAATCCCTCCCTGTCTAGCATGTTCTAATCTGAACAATGTCCGAAACCTCCTATTACAACAACCACTTCCTGTCTTTATTTTTATCTTTATGATGAATCGCTTGCTGTTTTTTGCAAATGTAAGTTCCTTTGGATAAAAGCGTATTCTAAATGAATAAATGCAAATGTACTAATTATGATAAAGTAGATAGTCATCTATACACATTGTTAATAAATAAATAACACCTGAGTTAAATATATGAGTGTCACAGCAAAGGGTCTGAATACTTAGGACCATGTGATATTTCAGTTTTTCTTTTTTAATAAATCTGCAAAAATGTCAACAATTCTGTGTTTTTCTGTCAATATGGGGTGCTGTGTGTACATTAATGAGGAAAAAAAATTAACTTAAATGATTTTAGCAAATGGCTGCAATATAACAGAGTGAAATTTAAGGGGGTCTGAATACTTTCCGTACCCACTGTATATATACTGTAGTTTAGAATGGTATAATATAATAAATATAGTATAGTTTAGAATGGTACAGTATAGTTTAGAATGGTATAATAGAATAGAATATATAAACGAGTTGAGTCTCTAGTGTGCTTAAATAAAGAGAGCTTTTTGTGTGGGACATGAAGTTGCTGCCTATGTACAGCACTCAAATGCAGTCACTTATAAGATTCCATTCTATTTAGGATGCTACCTTAGAAGACAGCTACCCATGTAGGAAGTGTGTATCAGAGCAGCTTTCCAGGTTTTGAAAAAAACGCTACCATCATTGAGACTCCAGACACTGCTCCATTCTACAGTTTCATGAGCCGTTCACCCTGAAGAGTCATGTCACCCTACTAGTTCTAAGAGCTACTACATGCACTCTTCTGTTAACCCCATCCTTTACATAATACATGCTGCTCACAGCACAAAGGACCTGGTTTGAGGACGGCAACATGGAAACGACCACGTGCCACTTAACACAACCACATAACACCAACCATATCAATAAGTGCATTAAGACCCCAAATATAAATTAAAATATAAAATAAAATAAATCTGAAAAATCAGTATGGGGGTGAAGAAAAAGGATTTGCTGCTTTGGACAGAATGGTGCCAAGCTCATCAGAAATTTATATAACAGCTAAACACTGGTTTCTCTCCAAAGCCTTCATAGAGACAAGAGGGTAATGAAGCACTGTGTGACAGGGGATCATACATAAGTGTTCCTAATATCCGCGCCACATGCTTGGGAAGCCCTTCTTTTGAATCTACGGTTACAGTGACTTTAGTCTGTGTTTTTGGGGTCTGATCTCCCGCAGGACTAATGATCCATGTGAGTCACTGCTGATCCGTTACCATGACAACCCTGAAAGCCATTCAGAGATTAAAGTAGCACGTGTGTGTGTGTGTGTGTGTGTGTGCACGTGTTTTCCTGTATGGGGGTTGGTGAAGATACGAGTGGGAGAGTTTAAGACAAGTGAATGAGACATCACATCGTGTGTTACGTAGGCAGCACAGAAAGAGTGTCTTACACACACAAGCCGATGGCTTACCATCCAAACCGTTGTGCTGCTCGTAGGTGCGTTTGCCCAGGATGGTGGGGGAGCCGTTGTTGAGGATGGGCGTGGATTTGATGGGCGTCAGGCTGCCCATGGAAATGGTGGCTCCTCGTGGAGGATCTGATTTGGGTGGGCAGGGGTGGGCCTCTGGAAAATGGTTTGAAAAGACATGAATAAAATGGGTTTGCTTGAAAATTTGAAAAAGATTTTGAAGGAAAGACAGCTCCACTCACCCAGATATCTAACCACTGACTCTAAAGGCTTCCTTACTGTCTGCTTTAGAGATGGAGGCTTTTTGGACATATCTGGCAACCTGATGGCACCTAAAATAAAAAATGCCATTAAAATTCTGTATTCCAATTAGGTTCATAAACACACACACACACAATCCATTTATTTTCTTGAATACTCATCTGATGATGAACATGCTTTATCATATTTTGATATTTTTGGAGGCAAAAAATAAATAAATCAGGGTGGCACAACTGATTTAATAATGAAGACAAAAAGCCTCTTTAAAAGAATGTAGTAATGGTAGTTTACATATTTTTTCATTATTCATGTATACATAATTTTTTTTATTACAACTTCTTAAAAAAATAAACAATGGAGTTTTGATAAAATGTATTAATACCATGAAATATTAATAATAAGTTAAAAACGTCTCATAATTCATATATCAATTCCAAAATAAGAAATACCATCAGAGCAATTTAAACTTGAAGTACCATATTCATGTCTCACAGCAGATACTCACACTCTGCTTTGATAGCGGTAGTGTTGACAGGTATGTACGGGTGTCTGGCCAAATATCTGGATCTCAACAGGTCCTGGCAGACGCGTCGAGTAGCTTTTGTCAGCTGAGACGTGTGCAGGTAGAAAGCCTGTCTGGTCTTAACGGCAAACTTTGGGCTTCCGCCGTGTCTCATGGGCAGACCGTGAGGACTCTGAACACAGACAGTGAGATGAAAGTCAAGCCCTGGGTGACAGCAAAACCTAAATATTGCATTTTACATTTAAAGTCCACAAATTTCACTTTTAAACATCTTTTAAACAAAAGAAAAACAAAGTTTCGCTCATTCGGGGCATTCATTTAACAGTCACAAAGAGACTTGCGCAGTAAAAAAAACAAAAAGACTAAATAAAACAACTCGGGTGAGAGAGCAAGAATTTCATGTCAAGAATTGACTCGGAGCCCTGTGGAGCATGTTTGGAGAGAATCCACTTTACACCCACCATGCTGTTGCGGTTGGGTCCGGGCCTCTCTCCATCCAGTCTGGTTGGCATCTTCAGACCTCCATACTTTTTCCAGTAAGTCCAGCAGGAGGCACACAGTCGGCACTGCATGTTGGGCGGCCCCCATGAGTACCACTGATACGAGCTAGTGGCTACACACAAACAAAACACATCAAACTCCTTCCAACACCACTCTGCTCTACTTGCTGTAGTTTAACCTTTAACCTGAAATAATATTAAAGCTGGCATATAATAGAAAACAGGATTTATCCTCTCTTTTTTTAATAAATAAAAGTCAAATCAGTGCTCAGCTACTTTATTGTATTCAGCCTGTACTGGTTGGGACATTATTACTTATTGTAAAACTCTCCCACTCTTTTGCTGCAAGCCCCCAGATATCAACTAAAAAACGGCGGCCCCACAACCACCAAAGCCTGTGGGCCCAGCTCGTCGTCCTCCTCCAGTGAGAGCTCTCCGGCCGATGCCACAACGCCAGGGCCCAAACCCTCCATCTGCTGTAGGTGAACCAAAAACAACTGATAGCAGCTCTCCGTGATATGTGTCGGCTCCCCGCTATAATAGCAGAAACATTCACAAATGTTTACAGAACAAGGGGGAACCCAGTGTGCCTGTAGTTTTCTCCATTTCTGTTTTATCACGTGATAGAAAGTCTAAGGCCTTCTCAAGCTGTGAAAACTGCAGTTGTTAAACCCCTTCTGAAAAAGAGCAATCTTGATAACACCATATTGAGCAACTATAGACCAATATCAAATCTTCCTTTTATAGGCAAGATCATTGAAAAGGTAGTCTTGAATCAGCTGAACAAATACTTAAACTCAAATGGATACCTGGACAATTTTCAATCTGGCTTCCGACCGCATCACAGCACAGAGACAGCGCTCATTAAGATAATAAATTTTATTCGCTTAAACTCTGATTCTGGCAAAATATCAGTGCTGGTACTACTAGATCTCAGTGCTGCGTTTGACACGGTCGATCATAACATACTACTAGAGAGACAGGAAAAATTGGTCAGGCTTTCTGGGATGGTAATCAAATGGTTCAGGTCATACTTAGAAGGGAGAGGTTATTATGCGAGTATAGGAGAGCATAAGTCTAAGTGGACGGCCATGACATGCGCTCCAGTAGCTCATTAATCCTTAGTGCGTTTTTATATTGTTCTTATTAGTAGAATTCGTATAATAATAATAATAATAATAATATCTCATCAGTATTGTTAGTTTTTTTTTTACAGGAACACTGAATGACCAAAAAAAGCACCAGCACCAGTCCTAAGTTCATGGTTACCAAGTTTTAATTCTAATTACTAAACTTCTATTATTACATAATACTTGATTATCATATTATAATGCTTGACTGTTTGACTGACTGATATTAAGTGTGTACTTTCAGATATTTAAAAAGCTGTACCATTTTACAAACATTATATGTGTTTGTAAAATGGCATAACTTTATATATATATATATATATAGTATAGTATTTCAGTCTGGCGAGTAAACAAAAAAATATACTAGCCAATGGCGATTCAATTGCCAAGGTGTCTGTTGAGGGTTGTACTAACACAAAAGAAAAACTTTTTGGTTGTAAACGTACCCTTAGTTAAAAACAACAACACTGATGTAGAACTCATCAAGGTATAGCAGCAAAAATTGCATGTTTAATTCTAAGTCAGGGAAAACTACATGATGACTGCTTTTTGGTGCTTTTCCACTGCATGGCATGGATCGGCTCACTTTTAGGGGGTTTTCCACTGTGTACAGTACCTGGTTCCTGGTACTTTTTTCAGTACCCCCTCGGCTGAGGTTCCAAGCGAGCCATACCGTTACCAAAATGTGACATGTAAACCCTGCTGATGACTGATTTGCCAGAGAGAATCGCCACTTTCTGCGGCATTGAACTTGCGTTTAACTTGAACTTACTGTTTCGTGGTCTGTTGAGGAGTACAGACGTTCCTCTCGTTGATAGCTGAGGAGCAGATCCAGCGAGAGCTTGAAGTTTTTCAGGAGGTCGCGGCAGTACATGCTGCGTAACTATAACGACATGTCTATAATACCGTCCACTCTAAAGCGGTACTAAACTGCAGTGGAAACACAAACTGAGCCGAGCCAAGACGTACCGTGCAGTGGAAAAGCACCATTTGATGAGAAAAATCTTGACTAACATTACCAGGGGGGAAAAAACGCTAAAAAAATAAAATAAAACTGTAGAATATGTGCTCTTCAAAGTGGAAATGCATTTTTTTACCTGTTCAAATACTTTGTCCTATTCCAGTTTAATGTCACCTTTAACATTTGAATTACTTAAGAGCTGGTCAAATACTCACTGAAACAGCTCTCGCATGCTCTGCCCAATCCGACCGGCTGGCCTGGTGATCCCGGAAGAGCCCCTGCTCCATTCACAAGCCCTGGCTTCACACTGTTCACGCTCAACTGGTTAGGGCTGGGCTTGTTACTGTAGAAAAAAGGCCACGACGGTTACTGGATTTCATCTGGTTAAAGTGCAATCACTTAAAGCTTATGATGAAATGCCAAATCCAGGGTTGAACTTCGACCTGTTGAAATACTCACTAGTTTGGGATGTAAACCTGCTTTAACTTGCTCTCAGCCTCGGCTGCTTTTAATCGTTTCTGTACGAAACAAGAGACAGTTAGTCTCAATGTGAAAACTATCTAGGTTTTCAACTTGTACACAGAGACTTGATACAGCCGTGTTGGATTACCTGCTGAACGTATCTGTCTGTGGTCTTCCACATGTAGTAATACTCAATGATGCTGGTCAGAGACTTCCAAGGAAGCTGGAATAGAAAAATAAAAGCTGAATACTTCACTAAAATCATCAACAAAATAGCCGTTTAATTACATTTAACCCCATTTTGTAAAATGGGTAGGTTACAAGAATATGAAAATTCTGTCATAATTTACTTATCCTCATGTCTTTCCAAACTCACAGGACTTGCATTTATCTTTGAATCACAAATTAAGATATTTTTTACGAAATCTGAGAAATTTCTGCTCCTCCACTGAACATCCACGCAGTCCAAAACGTTGACGCTTATAAAGACATTGTCTCTATAAATTGAGCAGTTTAATTAAAGTCTTCAGAAGAGACAGGATCAATTTACATAACAACATTGACACTAGACGCAGAGGAATTGTGTGGGCAGCATGAGAGTGTGTCTATGTTTATGCATGGGGATGTTGCCCTCTGGCGTCTTTCCTTCATGTTTTGTACACAATGGGCAGATTTGGGTGGCTGGAGAGTGAAACCCGTGCTCTGATGTTCTTCTCGTACAGCCTATAGGCTGAGACTGAACACTGAGCTGGCAATAGGCCTGTCGCAATTATTACATAATCACCTAGTGGGGATTATTTGATCTAATTGTGATTATTTGAGATGATCACTGTGCACTTTAAATTCTAATCAAATTTTGCCACTCATATTATGAGTCTGAGCATCCTGAGAGAAACACTAGCTCAACCAATGGCATGAGTTTGACTGACCAATGGCATCCAAGAAAGCTACGTGTAACAGCCCTTATTTTTGTAATTCTGCTTGTTGAACTGTCACACTTTCACTTTAAGTAAAATGGAAACTGGACACACTAAAGGCCCGTTCACACAAAGCACGATAACTATAAAGATAACGATAAAGATATAGTTGGGGGCGGTTGTTGGGGGGGGGGGGGGGGATAATAATGGATAATATTCTTCTAATTCAGTTTATTTTGGAGTCCATTCTACGTACAGTAAATGTGTCAAATCATGTAAACTCATCATAAAATGGCATTTTACTTCCATAATGTGATACATTTACAAGTGAAACAGTATTCCTCTATCTGTAATTGATTAGGGTGATTCATGAACAAACTGTTCCTTTGACTTGGATCTTTTCAATGAATCCATTGATTCAGTTCACACAAACTACTCTAAATGACTTGTTCACACATTATACCAATCTAAGCTTTTCTAAAAAGCAATGGGTGGCAATGGTTTCTATTATCTACTTATGTTTATGATGCTTTTGGGAAAAGCGAGCTTGGTTTCTCAATGATCTGAATAATTTGCAACGCTTGAAAGCTCCAGTTCCTTTTCAATGTAACTGAACAGTAATCAGCGACCAGTATATATTTAAAAATGCTTGTGTTGCATTAAATAAAGTCTTTTATTATTTAAAACAAATCCCTAAAAACCACCAATATAGAAAAGTGTTGAATAATTATGATTTTTTTTTAAAAAGAAGTCTCAACAAGGCTTAAAGCTGCACTTATTTGATTAAAAATGAAGCAATTTTATAATAAAAACAGTAACACTAAATCATTTGGACAATTTAGAAGTATTTAAATATATTTTTTTCAAAGCTAAATGTTCTGCAGCCATTACTTCAGTTTTCAGCGTCACATGATTCTTCAGAAATAATGCTAATATACCGATTTGCTATTCAAAAAAACATTACTTATTAGCAATGTTGAAAACAGTTGTGCTGCTTAAGATTTTTGTTAAATGGTAATATGAGGAGAGATGAAGAGAAATACAAGATGAGAAAACAGCTGTTAAATATGTGGTGGGTTAATGGTCTCATCTGAAGAGCTCAGAGCTTTGACCATGTCTAACTCAATAAGACGAAGAGACGTCTTACCCTCTTTGAGGAGGTCAGTGATGTCAGCCTGGTACTTATTTCCCACTCTGATCTCTCCCTTATCAGCCAGCAGAGTCTTCTGCTGAGGGTCATATACCAGCGAGTAGAAAAAAGCATCCTGCAAAACCAAGAGACACCTTTTAAGGCCAAAAACATATTGCATCCAAGTACACAAATGCAAAGCTTAATTTTGTGCATCGTTGCATCAAAGGCAGGAATGCACACTTGTAATGCGTTGACCAAGATCATGCATACATGCACAGGTAAAGTATGTTCCTGGCCTTTAATATAAACACAGACAAATGAACCGGTGAAGGCCAGTGTTTGAGACATTAGAGGACTGGCTTGACTTGAGTCTCCAGTCTCCTCATTACTAAATATGAGGAGGAACATACTGGGTCAACACACTGAATTATTCATCTGGATTGGGACTCAAAACTAACTCTCATACACACACACACACACACATCAGATAAACATTTCCCTCTTGCAGACATACTGTGAACGGAGATACGAAGAGCGCAAGCAAATTCAAGCAAACAAAAGCATTTGCACATGCGTAGAAACACCTCGGCATAATGCTGTGACACTCACCTCTCTGTCTAAATAGGACGTGAGGGCTTCAGTCTCATTCAGAAGTGTAACACAGCATTTCCCCCTGAAAAAAAACAACACAAACACGCAGGTTTAGCTGTGGATTGAATCACATAGCCTTATATGCTATTAAATAGATCTGAATCGCTTCACATAGTTCATTCACAGTACTGCTGGACAGAATTTTGTATTTGGCTGTGGTTTAGAAATGAGTATTAGAGTGACGTAATCATACATATAGTCTATCATTTGTTATTTCATTCCATTTAAAACTGTATCACACAATTTAGAATGTAAAAACTTATTCAATATTGGGAGCCAAAAGTATCAGAAACAGAAAATTCTTCCTTGATTGCAGTTAAACAGGTGCATTCGTTCACAGCAGCTTGTCTAACTGCCGCCAACTGAGCCTAGTTTTGCAAGTAATGATTATTTTGATAATTTTTTTTCCCCAAGTAATCTGACTGAGAGGAAAAGTATAACAAATTGTGAAATATCATAAACAAGGGTTATGTTTTTTTTTTTTTTTGAAAAGTACATCTCTCAAATATGTATAAAGTTTGAAAAAGTCTAAATAAAAAAACCTGGTCCCCGAGATATTAAGATATTTGGTTGTAATGCGTAACATTTGCTTATAATGCTTTGATGCTTAGAGTTACTTAGAAATTCAATAATTTCTTATTTTATTTGTACTTCATTTGACTAAGTTTGCATGAATTAGAACTCCTGACAGATCCCAGAGCTAAAATACACCTAGAAAACATCAAACCAACAAAGCTACATGCAAACATTAAAGCTGGTGTAAATATGAACATTGCGCATCCTGACCTCTTTCCAGTATCGTATCAATATAAATTGTGGCAAAACGGCCATGAATACCATTATAAAAATACTACACTGCAAAAATATTTTTCTTATTCAAAATGTTTCTTGTTTTCCAGTAAGAATATCTAAATATCCTCAAAGCAAGGTCAATTGACATAATCAGCAAAAATCTGAAAATTTTAAGCTACTAAAATAAACTTATTTTTTCCCTTTAAATTAAGTTTATTTTTCTAACAAACAGACTTAATTTTTTCCCCCCCAAAGTAAATGTATCTTGTTTTAAGGATAATTAGATATTGTTCTTCGAAAACAAAACAAAAATGCTGAGTAAGAAATGTTTTTGGCAGTGTAGCCAAAGCCCTCACGTGAGATTTGAGTAAATCCTAAATTCTAACTTAACTCTGTTGTTGTGTTTAATGCCAGTTACATTTTAATAACATTTAAAGACAATTATCTCTATTTTTAAATGGAGGTTTCCAAACATAATCCTTTTTTTTTTTTTGGTGTTCACTGCCAGTACCCTTGTCCATGTTTTTAGGTCACTGCAAAGGAGTAAAACAGGAGGAAAATTCCAATCAACCATATTTTGAAACGGAGTCACCGTTTCAGCCCCTGAGAGAGATGATGCTTGCCGTCCGTCCATCTTTCATCACCAAACAAGAGTGAAGAACCTGTTCATCCAGATTTAATGTCAAGCTCACTCCACCCTTGGGTCTGACTTTCTCCGCAAACACAAAAGATGATTTACATGTTCGCGAGTCAGACGTGACTTGGTCAGCAACTCAGGTTTGTAAGTAGGACACGAGCGCATGTGGTGGTTTAAAGGGCAGCCTTATGCTGTATGGCCGCTTTCCTGAGAACAACGACTTCATAGCAACTTCCAAAATAAAAGTGGGCATGATCCTCATTAAATAGTTCTATTCACATGACTCGACGAAAAATACAAGCCCTTGAGCAAAAACAAGATTGACTCAATTTCAATTGCTCTCCGCTGAATTCGTAGCGATGAGAGAACGGCATGAATGAACGAGAGGTTAATACTCTCCTGTGCTGGGGACTCCATTAGGCCAGAACATGAAAAAGATTGAAGGGAGCCAGTATGCGTGTGAGATGTGTGACTCACACACAGACGCTAATGAGAGAGAGTCCAGTTGGCTGTTAGAGAGAACCCCGCAGAACGAAGCGTATCCTCAATATCGACAAAGCTTTTTGTAGGTTACCTGATGTGTGTCGCAGGCAGAGACTCCAGCTGTCTAGAGAGGAAAAGCTCTCTGTGTCTCAGCTGATGCTTCTGTTTCTCTGGGAGATCCACTATTTCAGGGTTCTCCATCTCCTCTTCCATTTCTCCTAAAAGTCAAAGGGAAAAGACAAACAACCTTCATTTGTCCACCTTATACCCTTATTAATATTATTACAGATGTGATGCTGTATGTTGATGCTAATTGGCTGATTTTCATAGTTATATAGGCACCAGAATGTTTAAAAGTAGTAAGCATTAGGGATGCTCCGATCAGGATTTTTGCAGCCGATACGGAGTACCGATTTCTTGTCATGGTGATCGGCCGATACCGATGCCGTCCGATTCTGATGCTTCAAGCTTTATATAGGTTTCATCGGGCCAACGCGCCTGGCCTGAAGTTAACTTCCGGTCTGTGTTTGTTTATCAGTCTGGCTATGGCGCCGGCTACAAACACAGTTAAAGTTAAGGTGATGAGTAGACTGAAGTTGGGCTCAGGTGGTTGTGCTGTGGGATGTGTTTCCCATACATTTATTTATTTGTGGCGCTCGCCACAATATCAAAACTGACGGATTTTCCAAAAGGCTTCGTTCAATAAACATGAGCACGTACTGCACGTTTTAAAATCAAAACGAGGCGCGGGTGTTTTTATATCATTGTATTTCTGAAGGAAGACTATCTTTAGAAGATTTTCGATGTCATTTTCATTTCATCTGACATGTTATATGCCTGAAAAAGCAGCGTTTGTGAGCTCAGCAGCAGCGCTGCTTTGTGTACAGCCGTTACTGGGGAAAACTCTGTTTCTCACGATTTAAAGCACCACCTGCTGGCAGAGAATGAATTTGCATTTTCAGTAAGTCCATCTGATTTACGCAGCAAACATATTTTGCTTTTCCTATATCCATGGGTGGGGTAATAAAAATACATTCTGATTATTTGCGGGTGGGTCGCAGGTAGATAAAATAAATAATAAATTATGCAAATATTAACTACATTACTACGTTCGCCTGGCCTGATCGGGAAGTTGCAGTGACAGAAACGGTGACAATTCCAGATAAAGTTTGAAAGGAGTCAAGCCTGTGTTAATGCTATTGAATAGGCTAATATGGCCAAAGATGATATTTTGTTTTATAAATAAATGTTCATTTAAAAACAGCCCACGATCAGCATATTATGTTACCGTTATCCCTTACGGCTCCGACGAGGTTTTGTTCCGCCTTCCATGCTGTGACAACTCACAAAAGGCTATTTTTAGCCAAGCAGCATGGAGAGTCACTTCAGAAACGTGCTGGTTCATAAACACAAGCACTGACTAGAGCGGCCGCGATCAGCTCCAGTAGCCGTGGAACCGTAACGCGCCGCAGATGTGTGCAGTGAGGCGCAGATCAGCTCTAACATCACTGAATCTGCGGTTAAAAATGAACCATCCATTCATCATATCATCATGCAAAACATACACGACAAATAGCGAATTTTTCATTGTTTCTCAAAACGTAATAGCATTTCCACACCGGCGATGACAAGACTGTGGTGCCAAATCATTAAATTATGTCCCCACGCATCATGTACGTCATCACGCGTTGACGTCATCAAATTGTGATCGGTTCGTGAGATCGGCCAAGTGTAGTGAGTACCGATCGAGTCATTAAATGTGATTATCGGCCGATACCGATCTCCGGCCAATCGATCTAAGCATCCCTAGTAAGCATTTTTAATACTGGCCATTTATTGGTTATTGGTCATAACATGAAAATTATAAATGACATCGAAGCTACAAATCTCTTGACTCCAAGTTCTCCCATGTGTCAGTTGCACCTACTGGAACATTTATCGGTTTTCAGATATTTCTGAATGATCTCACACAATATTTACTCAATCATTTACCTTTCATGCAATTTAAAGGTGCAGTATGTATCATTGACAGTCAGCTAGTGGTTGAAATGGGTACTATGTTCAATTCCAAAACACTGGAGAGAGCAGTTTCTGCTGTCCCCTCCTCCTCCTCAGACTCGACACGCACGTGGGTTGCCAGATTGAGGACCATGCAACAGGAATGAGCACAACTGACAATGGAAGGCGACGACAAGTTGATTTAGTCACATTTAATATGTTTCTGGTCAACACAGGGTGATGAAATACTATTAGGTAAATTGGCAGTGGGCAGAATCACACAGCCCAAAACAAAAACAGACATCCCGACATGGAACTCACATTTCAAAGTAGAATAGCTGGCTATAGGATTGTTTTTCAGAGAAATAAGTATGTGATGTTGTAAACTTATGATATGTTTACGCTTTAGTACAGAAAAAACAAAAATTGCATACAGCACCTTTAAGCAATTTTTTGTCATTTAATATCATATATGTCATGATGTAATGCAATATAGTATGTAAACAATAGACCATCCAGTCAGAACATATTCCAATTAAAACCAGTGTCAGTCAATCACTATTTGGCAAGCTAATAGTAATGCTAAGGGAGCATTCACACAGTGCTCGTGCATTTCATTATAGAAATGTTGCATTCCACTCTGCTGCTATTTCATTGTTTTTATGTAAAAAAAAATGTTTTTGACCATTGCACTTGTGACTTGTGTTATAAAAATGTGGTGCTCAAGTTAAGTTCAACTTTTAAAAATTGTTCTTTGAGACCTTTTTTTCCCCATTTCTTTGCCCCGTGTCTTGCAATTTTAAACACAACAATGACTTCTGTATGAACGACCCCTAAGGCTATCACAATTACTTTTGATCATACTGAAGGTCATAGATTACAACCTAACTAAAAGTACTGCACTTTGGCGTGTAACTCACACCACACTGTTTGTCACAGACATGAATGTCACTCCAAATCACAAGGCTTGTTGAGGAGAAAAGCCCATGTTAACTACATTAAAGGAGAAACCATTTAAGACATATCTAGCGATCAAGATATTTTAGGCCCCTTTACCTGCAATGAACTTGTGCTTTCTGTGATCACGATCAGATCTCACTTGATCACATAAAATTACAGGTATTAAAAAAAAAAAAAAAGATAACCCTAAAAACTAGCAAAAACATAGCAAGTTAGCAGGACACTAAAATCCACTTAATAATCAAAGCAATAGACCTTTTTCCAAAAAAAACAAACAAAAAAACACATTCAAAGTGTTTTATGGAGTTTTTGCACACTAAACTTATGAGTTTTGAAAATTATGTGGTCTAGGACAATGCTTCGCAACTTTTTTGACTGTAATTTGAAGGACCGACACTACAAGAGCTGAATGTTCATCGTGGTTCTCACTCTTTTTAAACAATGATTTTAAATTGACTTCATGATTTAATGGATACAGATTTATCCGATAAAAGTATTTTAGAGCTTGGCATAACTATAAAATTGTTCATCAAAATGCCTAATATTTATTAATTTATATGACTTTGTGGTCTAGAAATCACAACAAGACCGTGGGATCCCTGGTTCTTCAAAAGGAAAAAAATGAAACTGAATAAAATATTAATCATCTTTCCGTTTTTGTGGTTTTGTCTCATTTTAATGCTTGTTTTGCCTTATTTTAATCATTTTAAGGCCACTTGGAAGTTTGCTGAGGCCCCCTAGAGGACCCTGACCCCCTGAGTTGAGAACCAAAGATTTAGGACCGTAATACAGCGCATGCCTTTGTTTGTAAAGCCTGTAAATATATCCCTCACAGCATAATTTTGATCCACTTAATTCAATATGGTGTCTTCCTTTAACTAATATACATGTATCTAGCCATCTATCCTTTTCTACTGACAGCAACTTACAACAAACAAGTAAAACCTTGGGGCATTTAAACCTATAAAGTGTAATGTCTTATATTTGATATGCAAAAAGGCCTCTAAATTAACAACATGATTAAACCCTTGCTGAAAAACCTGTTGTACACAACCCACTACATGCCGTCTACAAGCTTGATGATTTAAATATGATACTAAACAAAACCATTTATGTATTTATTTAATAAATAAAAATATGTCATGTCTGGCTTCACAGGGTTAAACCTACAACATTTCTACAAGCACTACAAAGATGCTAATCAGGGAATCACACCATCTTCACAGGACTGAAAAGTTCAAAGTAAGGTGCAGATGAGTTGGTGAACGTCATTCATCCAACCTAAAACTGCATCTTTTAAACAGAGACTAATCAAACACAATGTGTGCAAATGTGAAAATGACTGCAAACAACCAAAAGAGAGCAAGACGACAGGCACCTTGTCTTAATTGGGTTTACGCAAACACATTATCACCCTTCTCTTAAAAAGATTACTGGGGATGTACAGAGAAAGACGACATCTCTCTTGACAAACCCCACATATGTGTGCTGTATGGAGGCAGAGTGCGACAGAGAATAATAAGTGGGAGAGAGTCGGGAGAGAAACCAGCGAGCGTGCTTCAATTCATTTGGAGTTTCATTAGCGAAAGAGAGAGAGAGACAGATGGAGAAACATGGAGATGAAGGGTAAGGCAGCAGAACAAAAAGAATCCAGGGATTTTCAAAAAAAGAAAAAAGATGTTTGTCTGAAATCAATAAGTATTCCCTCCTCTTCATCACATGCTCCAAAATTCAGCACACATGTACGCCTGTCACAAGCTATCCGGTTTTATCTTGCTATGAAGAAATCTGAAACTACAGTGAACATGAGCGGGTGGTCACTTTACAAGCGCTGCACATCAGTAACTCTTCTATTACAGCTGTGTGTGGAGTATCGACAACCCCTGCTGAGATCCATGTGGAGCGACGGATAGAGACGGACCCTGAAACAAAGAGTGAATGGGATAAGATGACGCAAAAAATAGAGGACAAGAGAGAGAGGAACAGCCCTGTGGCTATAAGCAGCCTGCCGCGTCCTTGAGAGCCGTCGAGAAGAGAGGAGCTGAACTCAGTAAACTCTGGTTGTAGTTCTAAGAAAGCCAAATCATTTGGCCCTGCACTCTGCCTATACTCAACAAATTACCTCTCCATTTCACCCATCTTAACCAATTATCAATTATTGATGAATGAATTGCCTTACCAGGCGGAGGGGAATAAGAGAAGAGGAGGTGGGGCTGAGAATGGAGAACCGTTTTTATTCACAACATCTTCATTTACGAATGATTTAACGTGCTTGGTTCCGTTAGCGGTTTTTGAATGTCTGCATTCATCTGTTGATCATGAAACTCGTGAAGTTTAAATGAGAAGATTTGTTGGGTTCTAATCAGAGGTTAAAGAGGACTACAAACTAGATTTACACATTTTCTGAACAAAATGGTAATGCTTGCCCATGCAAAACTCACTATGAAGCTAGGGTGATGTGGGTGGTTCTTGACAGGCTGCTTTCTGGTCCAAGTCGAAAGAGTCCACCCTCATATGTCTATGATATTCTGGTTTCTAGATATGACTCTCTGTAAATCTATGAGAATTTTTTTAAATGTTTTATCATGTGCCAGATGATTTTTTTGTGATGTATAAACCAAAAAAGAAATAGCACATATCTCCTCAACAAACCAAATGATTCATGTCTATAGCACAAACTGTGCGTGGAAGCAAAACGAAGGACAAATAAACTGAGGTAGGGTTGTGAATCTACAAACTGTTCTTATCCCGTTGTGCTTCATTTAAAAAAATAAAATAAAAAAAATACTGGATTTTCTTGACATTGGATTCTGTTAATTGTTCAACTTTTTGTTTTTTTGTTTTTTATCCTTGCAGTAATGTAGACAGAACGCTGTACTAAAACAATCTGACAGCGTTTTCTGCACCACAATTCAGCGGTGGCACAGCAGCACTACTCAATCTACCACCACAGCAAAATACATTTTAACAAGACATGTGAAGTTGCAGTCTAAAGTGAATTTGAGGAGAAAGATGAGATTGAAAACATTTCAAATGTGTTACTGCTGCTGGGGACACAGAAACACACAACATGTGTGCATCGTGCACTCTAAAAACAAATGTTTTGGCTGAACAACAAAAAATATATATATTTTTGGAGTTATGTAAAACCTCTAATTAAATTATGTTTAACCAAAAAACTACAATGAGCTAGAGAAACTTAATTTGTAGCATAAACACAAATTAAGTAAATTATTCAAAAAGGTTGTTACTAATTTGTAACATAATTGAGTCCAATTAATCTCCAACAGTTAGCATAGCAAATGGGTCAATGTAACTTATTTAGCATGTACATTTAATGTGAAAGTGAAATATTAGTTGTCACTGGCATTAGCACAGTCATTGCTCATATGGTCAATGTAGTGTACTCCCATGAAGCCACCCACAACCAAACCACAAGCTGTTAAATATAACAGCATTAAACACTAAAATGTATTTTCTTTTATTAAAAACACACAAATAATAATGCCACTATACAATCCTATGAAAAGCATGTGGGAACTAGAAATCCACTGCCAAATTTTCAAAGTTGTCAAAACAACAACAAAACATTTACTGCAACTTACATCAATTAAAGCAAAAATGTAGTTTCTTTTCAATTTAAAATGTCTTCCACAAGTTTAAATTACAGCACTGAGCTAATGTATTACATTAATGATCAACATTATTATGTCAACAGAGCATATCAAAATAATGTTTTGATATCAAAACAAGGTTTAAATTAATACATTTGAATTTTTAACTTGCTACCATGCGTTTGTTTAAGTTATAATAACAGGTCCACTGAATTTCTTTTTAGAGTTTATCCAATTAACAATGATTCTTCGGATTCTTTTATATATACAGTATCAGCCAAAAAGACCCACAAGTTACAGTTTGAATCTAAAACCACATTCGCTAAATACCAAGTCAATATTTTCGCAATGTCCAAATTGACATGGACATGGCATGTGAGACCTGAATCAGTATTATTACTGAATGGTTGTGCAGATTAAATCATGTAGTTAACAAATACACATTTTACCAAACCTTACCAAAATAGTTTTGTTTAAATACATACACAGTATATATACTTTAAATTTTTTTCTAAAAAAAAAAAAAAAATGCTGTTCTTTTGAACTTTCTGTTCTATCCAGAAAAAAATGTAACATGGTTGATTTGAACATGATTGCTAAAAATTCAGCTTTGCCATCACAGCAATAAAAACTTGAAAATATATTAAAACAGTTATTTTAAATTGTAATATTTCACAATATTACCGTTTTATTGTATTTTTGATCAAACACAGCCATGGTGAGCGTAAGAGAATAAGAGAGAGGTCAGAGACTATTTTTATTCCCCCCTCACATGCACAGACACTAAATACAATAGGTACAGCCATGACTATGCTCTAAAGCCTCCATCCAAAAAGCTGTGGCCACAAATACACACATTTTTGCTTTGTATGTCCCTAGTGTTCATATAAACCCACACCACGCGCAACCTTTTTGTAGATAAGAACATGAGGATACAGAGATGAATTCCAGTGGCTTTTTCCGACCCTTGTTTGTTTATTTTGCCCATTTAATTCAAGAAGAGATGTAAAACACCCAAACAAAGCTCACTCCGACAGCCGTGACTCAAAGCAGTTGCGCTCGGCACCGAGAGGTCGAGCAGAAAGCACAAACAAGTGGAGCGGCTGAGGCCGACGAGTGAGGTGATTCCAGTGAGTAGTTCACAGCAGGGCCAGGTCTCTCTCTCGGCACACATGGCGCCTCGCTGCCTCATGCTCTCAGGGCCCAGTGAGGCGGAGCCAGCATCGCAGAGAGCAAAATATTTAATCGGTGAGTCACAGCACCCGCACGCTGCTGACTCCTCCAACGCTGGGAGTCAAGTTTACACACCACAAGCTCTGCTAGGTTATATCAAGGGTCAAAGAGCACTAGAAAGTAGACTTCTACAATTTCTGGAGAAAGTCAAGAGTTTTACTTGCCCGTGAAGAACTTAGAAAGGAAATAAATAAAACAGAAAGATACAAATAAGAAATAAAAAAACAAAATAAATGAATAAAAATTAAATTAAATACATAACAAATCAAAGGAAATACAATTAAAATAGAGAATAAATACAAATAAAAAGAAAAGAGAACTAAAATAAAAATATATAATAAAAAGAATAAATAATTTGCCAAAAAATTATAAAAAGAGAAATAAATAAATGAACAAATGCACGAAGGAAGCAAGGAAGGAAGGAAGGAAGGAAAGTATAAATATGGATGAAAGAAAAAGAACAGAAGTAAAAGAAAAATAACAAAAGAGAATAAATTACCAAAATTTTTTAATAAAAATAGATAAAAAGGAAAGAAAGGAAGAAAAAGAGAATGTATAAATATATGAAAGAAAAAAAACTGAACTAAAGGAAAAATAAAAATAACAGAATAAATGAATTACTAATAAATAAAAATGGATAAAAAGGAAAGAACGAAAAATTAAATGCATGAAAGGAAGAACAAGAAAATAAAGAGAATAAATTACAATGAATGAATGAATGAATGAATAGGCCTGTCACGATAACAACTTTTTGTTGTGCGATATATTACCCCAGATATAATTGCGATAAGCGATATTATTGTCATTTTAAAAGACCATTTTATGCCACCGAATATATAATCATAATGTAACAGCAGAATAATGCAAGAAGGTCTACACACTTCCAAATGACAACAAACGTTTAATTTTTAAGAATATTTAGATCATGGAAATTAAGTATCAACATAGATACCTTAAACCTGAATAAATAGTAAATAAACATTTTCTAACAAAAAGTGCAAAGTAACAAGTAGAAAAAAAGATAAATGCAAAAAAAAAAACTTGTATGGAGATTTTTCCATCTACAGATTTTTCCCTGACCTTCTTTCTCTGTAAATTAAGGGTGCACACTATTGCTGAAAAACACAATCACTACTTAGTAGTCAGATGTCCGTATGCACAAAGGCACAGATCCCTAAACAAGGCCATATCTGCAGATGAAACTTTTTTTGTAGAAGCATTTTTCTAAAATTTGAACTAGCACCTCATGACTACACCACGTTATGTACGAGAAGCTGCAAAAGACACAGGCGCAAGTGGAATGTACAAAACATGGTGACATTAATTTTTAAGTAAATATAATAGGCGATATATTGCGTCACCAAAAATTATTGAGGTCATGTTCATATCTTGCATGATAAGTCGATACATTGATTATTGTGAGTGAGTGAATGAGTGAATGAATGAATGAACGAGCTGCATCTAGCTCTTGTATGAAGGCACATGAGACAACCTCCAGCCAACACTGAACTTGTGTCTTCCCTCTTTCTCATTGGTTAGGCTTTCCCCTCATTCTCCCTCTACTCTGTGACTTTTCTTTTTCCTTATGCTCTTCCACTCATTCTTCAACTCCCTTTCCCTTTTCCAAAGGCAGAGACAGGATGTAGCCCACACCCATGCGGTGAACAACCATTCCTACCATGCATTTTTCACATATTGCAAATGTCTGAAGGTCCACGGAGAGGCTGCTGGCATTGAGGAGAGGTCCATAACACACACACACACACACACACACACACACAGACAGACAGAGAAAGAGAGAGAGTTCCTCTTGACTGCATCTGTGTGGTCCATATGAACAAATAGGCTTCACAGTCTCAGAATCAGACGTGTGTGTTGCGGACTGAAGCCGAAATCTCTTTCATACGCATAAGCACCGTGTCTAACCCCCGTACTTACAAACCACTCAGATACCCCTCTGATGATAAATCTATACAGCAGCCATTTTGGAGGAAGGTTTTGTTCACAGCAGGAACAGATTATCTTTTAAAAGACTCAAAACTAAAGTTAATTATTATTATTATTATTAAACTTTACTTGAAAAGGGACCATGTACAATTTTAACATAAATGTTTCCATTTCATGCATTGCACCGAATTTAGCCAATGGCTAGTTTTCACCCGCGGTCCCTTGGTAGGTAATCATAATCACAGATAAACATAAAAGCAAAATAACAAACACATTACAGTACAGTACAGTTATACACATCCCATCAGAGCCAAAAAATAAAAAAATTATAATTTTATATATTACCAATAACGTTCAATTAAACCACAACTATATCAGTGTTTACAGATTTGAATCGCTTTTAAATAAAATGTTAGTTTTAATTTAAACATGTCAATAGATGTCCACATCCTTATGTCTTCTGGTAGAGTGTTCCAGTGAATAATAGCTTTCACTGCGAAAGATGATAACCCAAAAGCAGAATGACAAAAAGGAACAACACAATCACTAGCAGATGATGATCTAGTAGATCTTACAGAGACTGTAGAGCGAAAATGCACGAAATCACGAAGTACAGAAGGGGCTAAACCATTTAAAATGTTATATACCATACACAAATTTGAGAAAAGTCTAAAATTGTCAAAGCTCAAAAATGGTATTTCTCCAAAACCCTACAGTGGTGATATTGGTTAGGCTTTTTGTTTAGAATTTTTAAGGTCTGTTTATAAAGAGATTTTAAAGGTTTAATAACAGTTTCCCCTGCTTGACCCCAACATGTCAGACAGTATGTCAGATGAGAAAAGATTGTAGCATGCATAAAAGTCTTGGCTACATCAGTGGGTAGACATTGTATAATTTGTCTAAAATTGATCAAGTTAAATTTTATAGTCCTCACCAATTTCTTTACATGTTTTTTAAAACTAAGATTTGGATCCAGCGTTAAACCAAGATAATTAAACTCAGTAACAATTTCTATCTTTTCACCATATATAAAAATATCTGCATTGGAAGAATACACATTCATTTTAGAAAAAAACATCCCTTTTGTTTTGCCAGTGTTCAAGGTAAGACACGAATACTCTAACCACTGTGTAATACTTTCCATAGCAACATTTAACTTTTCAGCTGCTAACTCTGCTGTTCTCGCATGTGTAAAAATAACAGTATCGTCAGCATACATTTGCACTTGTATCCCTTCGCACTGTTGTGGGAGATCATTAATGTACAAACTAAATAATAAAGGGCCTAATATTGATCCTTGGGGTACGCCCATTGTACAGTTTAAGTTATTGGAGTGAACCCCTTTAATTTTTACACATTGCTGTCTATTTGATTAATATGATGAGATCCATGCTAAAGCCCCAGATGAAAATTGGAACTTAGATAATTTGGAGAGAAGAACGTTGTGATTAACCGTGTCGAAAGCTTTGCGCAAATCTAAAAATATGGCACCAACTGTTCCACCTTCGTCAAGTTTAGATTTTATTTGCTCTGTTAAATGTAAAGTAGCTGTTTCAGTAGAATGATTTACTCTGAAACCAAATTGCATACAGTGTAAACCAACTTGAGCTTTATTAAGATAAGATGTCAATTGTTCAAGAACTACCTTTTCTGCAACCTTTGAGACTACTGGCAATATGCTGATGGGTCTATAGTTACTTACTTCAAAGTGATCCCCAGATTTAAAAATAGGAGAAACAATGGCTTGCTTCCATGCAGTAGGAAAAACAGTATATTCAAATGATAAATTAATTAAATTAGAGATAACAGGAGCTAAAGTAATTCAAGAGAGGAGGGTGTTTTAAGGGCTGTCACTCATCTGAACATTACATAAATGATGACACAAATATCTTGCAGCTTTTTGCCTGAACCTCTAACAAGATTTAAAGGATTAGTTCACTCCTTTTACTCATTTACTCACCCTCATGTCTTTCCAAACCCACTATCTTCCATGGAACACAAAAGGAGGTATTCTGAAGAATGTCAAGGCTGCTCTTTTTCCATATAAAGTAAATGAATGGGAGCCAGGGATGTAAAGCTACAAAAAAAAAGCGCTGAACCAGGTTTGATGCCAATGACAATCAGTCACAATATGCAAGAAATATATTTGACATCATAAGGGCCACTTTTATGGCTCCTTTTCTCACTTTTGAAGTTTGACAGCACTGGTCATTCACTTTCATGTTTTGGAAAACTACATGCTTAATTGTATGGAACAGCAAGAACATTCTGCTAAATATCTATGCATATGTTCCATGCAACAAAGTAGGGATGGAACGATTACCGGTTTCACGATAAATCACGATAAAATGCCCTGACGGTTAGTATTATCAGCATCAGTCTGATGCAGAAGCAGTATGCAATGCTGTTGTTTTTTTGTTTTTTTTTGCACAAGACAAAATGGCGGAAGGCAGTGACAGCGCTCGGGAGATTTTTCAGCCATCTAATGGCGCTTTTCCACTGCATGGTACGGCACGGTACGGCTCACTTTTTGGGGGTTTTCCACTGGGTACAGTACCTGGTACTTTTTTTGGTACCACCTCGGTTGAGGTTCCAAGTGAACAGTACCGTTACCAAACGTGGTGTAAACTCTGCTGATCACGAATTGGCCGGAGAGAATCGTCACTATCTGCGTCACTGAACTGCTTTTTGGGGGTTTTCCACTGGGTACAGTACCTGGTACTTTTTTTGGTACCACCTCGGTTGAGGTTCCAAGTGAACAGTACCGTTACCAAACGTGGTGTAAACTCTGCTGATCACGAATTGGCCGGAGAGAATCGTCACTATCTGCGTCACTGAACTGGCAACACAAACACAACAGAATCGCTAGATTTAAATCAGCACAGCCAGCAAAGGATCGAACACAACTGTTTTGAACAAGCGCACCTTTTTTAACAACCAAAAATTGTACAGATGTTCCTCTCGTTGATAGCAGAGGAGCGGGTCCAGCGAGCTTGATGGGGCGACGCGGTATGAAAAAAGTTTTTCAGGAGTCGCAGGCAATAGAGGCGGCGCAACTATAACGACATGTGAATAATCCCACCCACTCTAAAGCGATACTGAACATCAGTGGAAACGCAAACCGAGCCGAGCCGTGTCGTACCGTACTGAGCCGTGCCGAGCCGAGTCGTACCACACAGTGGAAAAGCATCATAAGAGGACCAAATCGGTGGTCTGGTCGTATTTTGGCTTTTATAAGAGTCCTGAAGGCAATTTAATCGAGGACGGTCACCCTGTCTGCCGATCTTGCAAGAAGAAAGTCTCTGCAAAAGGGGGAAATGCATCCAATTTGCTCAGTCATCTTCGTGACCACCACCCACTGTTATATAGCGAATGCAAGGTAACTTTTACCTCAATACCAAAACTAACTGGGCAAATAATTGGACAAAAAATATTGATTAGAGATTAAATATTTCATTATCTCACTTGTAATTAACGCAAAGCTTCCGCGAAGAAAAGTTCGCAGCAAGTGGCTTTGAGCCAAGACAAACGAACGTTCAAACTATAAGGTTGAAATTTAAGGGATAATGTATTGTATATTCATAGTTAACTTATTACACTGATTTTTTTTGTTTACCTATAATAAATATAAATACGGGGATATTAAATATTGAATTGAGATTAATGTTTTGAAATCTTACCCATTTATAAATCCATTATGAACAGTGTACAAAACAATCGTCAGGACAATATGATCAC
>NW_015505472.1:503475-516140 GCF_001515645.1 Sinocyclocheilus grahami
CTGATTTAATTTTCAATACAATCAAAAACTGAGACGCAAGATGGCAAGCTGCATTTGAATGAAACGAGAGAGCGCATCCGCGCCTCTGCGGTGATACAAGAGACATGGGGCGACTTCCAAACAGAAGTGAGCATCCCTATGCCCTACTCCCTTCGAAGGGCAGAGCCCTTGAAGTGTGTTCTTTGAAGGGTGCAGGGTATTACTGTCTCGTATAAGCGTTTGAAACTCTCTTGGCAAAGGGAATGACTGACCAAATGTTACCTTGACAACGCTGCGCGTGCGTGCAGCATTCAGTACTCCATCAGTTGTTGCAAATAAATATGTATTATTATTATTATTATTTTATTCAAATATTGTCTAATTGTGTCTTATTTCTACATAAAAAATGCAAAAAAAAATTTTTTTTGTAGGTATTGGGACATTACATGCATGTACTGAATTTTGTACACGTACGGGGGCGCTTCATTGAAATTTTATAGGTGGCGCTATCGAGCCATTTTGCCACACACAATTCTGAAACTCATATCAGATGTAAATTTTCGCCAGTTCTGATGCATGTGCAAAGTTTCGTCAGTTTTGGAGCATGTTTAGGCCCTCAAAAATATGATTCAATTTGGAGAAGAATAAACAGAGCAATTCCAGGAGGGCCCTCACACCATTGGTGCTCAGGCACTAATTACATTCATTTTAAAGAATTTAAAATAAAAGATAAAACTGTCCCTATTTAATAAACATCACTAGTCTTATGTATCATATCAAAAACGGACCAAAAATATATATATTATTATACCGGTATATATTAAATATTTCTTTATAAAACGGATAGTTCCGGTCCTTGATTCTGATTGGTTGAGCCACGTTCGAAGCTGTTGTAAATTAATCTACAAACATACACCTTTGTTTACTTTGTGTGTTGCTTGGCAATCACTTTGTTGCAACCACAACTGTTTCTGAAGAACTACAATGTTTGGTG
The DNA here is from genome assembly GCF_001515645.1 of Sinocyclocheilus grahami. Taxonomy (NCBI): domain Eukaryota; kingdom Metazoa; phylum Chordata; class Actinopteri; order Cypriniformes; family Cyprinidae; genus Sinocyclocheilus; species Sinocyclocheilus grahami. The sequence goes on from NW_015505472.1 coordinate 504,449, forward strand.
GAAGAATACCGTTTTTATTAATATCATTACACTTTATTTGCTCGGTTTTATTTTGTGAAACCTATCTACGTATATGGAATAAGCGTTTTATAAAAGCAATAAGCCCCGTGAAGCCGTGGTTTACAGTGGATTTATAACCGCTTCACTTCGCATCGTGCCTAACAACGCACCTTAGCTGTTATAAATTCACTGTAAACCATGGCTTCTTGGGGCTTATTGCTTTATAGAGAGAGAGAGAGAGAGAGAGAGAGAGAGAGAGAGAGAGAGAGAGAAAATATCAGTCAATACTATTCTAGCCTAATAAGTTTTATCCGATAAAATCTAAATGGATAAAATCAAGCCCCACCTATTACTTTCTAATGAATATTCTGTTTCACTCAGAAACTTGTAATACAAAATTCAAGTGTGTGTGAATGGTAATTCATGTTTTTAAAGAAGCAAATGTACACTTCACTACAAGGTGCCTGAAACTGAATATTGAAAAGAGATGAATTCTAGAACAAACTTTTGAAATATAATGCACGATCACTTGGGATAAACTGACTTTATTCTAGCTCTTTATGATAACAGACACCAGGCGGATGTCTCCGGAAACAAATTTCAGGTTCAGTGAGCTGATTGTGGGTGGCCATTGTGGACTGCAAACAAACTGGAAGACAGCTGCCTAGAAACCCTCCCAACACAAAGGCTCCAAAAAGTAAGCAGCAGAATTATGCTGCCTAATAAGTTGCTAAAAAAAACGTATTTTGTCCAAATCACATTTGATGTTATGAGGTTCCATTTCAGTTAGGATGCATCCGTAGAGGGTAGCTGTATATTTAGGTAGTAGACAGCAAGCCACAAACAAAACTTTCAATGAATAATGAATTTTTCAGTTGAATACTTAAATGTTCAAGTCGGCATGATATGAAAATTCACCCACTCTATTTTGTAAATGCATTTCATATATCTTATTGTGAACAATTCATCCTTCTCGCTTTATTTTTTTCTGAATTCTGTTACGATTTAATACAAATTTATCATCAAAAATTTAGTCTAATGAAATTAATAAGGTAAAAACTAAGGTAATTTACAACAAAACATTGACAAAAAATGCAAATAAGATACCACACAAAACTGTATAAATTAAACATGGATGAAAAAAAATTCTTGGTTGTATGATATTTCTTAGAAAAAAATAACATTATTACCTTGAGAAGTACATTTAGTATACAATAGTAAATTATTTCTGTCATACTTTCTTCAAGTAAAACCGAACATTTATTTTGGCGGTTTGTCATGAAAATCTTTCAGTTTCAGTCTGTGTTCGACAGTGGTCTTTCTCAAATGAAATAAAGAAAAGCTTGTGAAGTGACTAAGAACATCTCTGGAGATGAAGTTCATGTGAACTCCTATATTGAGACAGCAGATGCAGAAAACACCGTAAGCCTCAAGTGCGAGTTTGTGTAGTATTCGAAACCACACCTTTCATTCTCAGAGACAGGCAGAACAAGCAGACTTAATGTTAGACGACATGCACTGACAAGCTATTGTCGCCTTTACTTCTGCTGTGTGACAGGCTGTTAGATTAATCCATATTGAGTAAACAGGGTTTATCATCGTCATCAACATAAATTTCATTGTGATCTCGATATGATATTGTTTATTGCCCTGCCCTATCTCATCCTACATTTCAGCTCAAAGCATTGTGGGTAAAGTAGTCTTTGACAGCTACTCACGTGCATGTTTATCAGCAAGGGCAATGAGTGTTGTAGAGATGTCTCTGCGTCGGTAGAAACACACCACTTTGGCCTCCACGTTCCCATTCGCCGTCTGCAAACGGAAACAGAGTTGTCACAGCAACAGCTTCTAGACCAATCAGCTCCTGGGGAAGCCTCAATATGCAAACTGAGGATCAAATCATAACCATGACCTAAACACCTCTGCACTTCCTGGCTGATTTGAGAGGGTCTCGTGATGGATAGAAGATGAGGAGGGCAGACAGGGGGGGTGCAGTGTGATGTTAGAGGATGCTAAAGGCTTAAAAGTGTGAACACTGTAAGAAAAAAGATAGAAAGCTGTAGCTTTGAGATTTTTCAGTCATTCAGGTGTGGGGTTTTGTCAAACGCTCACTGCAATACTGAAGCTTGTCACCCTTTGCATATTTAAAGGTATCACAAAAGGTGAAATTTTAAAGAACATTCTGGCCACTATTTTCAATAAAATAAAAGTAAACGAGGACTTGGGCTCTCGAGTTTCAAAAAAGACAAAGACCACCATAAAAGAATGATAAAAATGAGTTGAACTAACGAACTGAATCAGCTCAATTAGTGAACGAATCAATCAGACCAAGAGTTTAGAGTTAGGCCTATGATTTAGCCTGGTTTAAAAGATCTGGCTTGTCTAAAGATTATCGACTCAAAAGAATGATGTGCTCCTGAATCGGAAATTGCTACTTCTCTCATAAATACACAGAGAAGAGCTGGAGCAGATTTTGGTCTGTTCCTCACATAAATCCATCCTATGACTTCGTGTTATTTTACTATCATTTATATATACACACTATTACAGTATTTATTAGCATTTTGAATATTTTTCATTTTAATTTAAGTTTAATCAATTTTATCGTGTTTTTGTCATTTTTATTTGAAATATTTACATTTATCTTTAATTTTCAGTTTAATTGTTATCAAAACAACATCTAGTTTTCATTTAAGTTTTTAAAATTTAAGTTCAAGTTATTTATAATCATTTAATATTTATTTTCTTTTATTTCTCCTTTAAATTAATGAAAACAATAGTTTAGTTTTAGTTAACAAAAACAACACAAATGGCTTCAAAATATTTAGAATATAGCACACAAGCCGTACGTACATTTCAGCTCAAAGCATTGTGGGTAAAGTAGTCTTTGACAGCTACTCACTTGCATGTTTATCAGCGAGGGTGATGAGCGTTGTAGAGATGTCTCTGCGTCGGTAGAAACACACCACTTTGGCCTCCACGTTCCCATTCGCCGTCTGCAAACGGAAACAGAGTTGTCACAGCAACAGCTTCTAGACCAATCAGCTCCTGGGGAAGCCTCAATATGCAAACTGAGGATCAAATCATAACCATGACCTAAACACCTCTGCACTTCCTGGCTGATTTGAGAGGGTCTCGTGATGGATAGAAGATGAGGAGGGCAGACAGGGGGGGTGCAGTGTGATGTTAGAGGATGCTAAAGGCTTAAAAGTGTGAACACTGTAAGAAAAAAGATAGAAAGCTGTAGCTTTGAGATTTTTCAGTCATTCAGGTGTGGGGTTTTGTCAAACGCTCACTGCAATACTGAAGCTTGTCACCCTTTGCATATTTAAAGGTATCACAAAAGGTGAAATTTTAAAGAACATTCTGGCCACTATTTTCAATAAAATAAAAGTAAACGAGGACTTGGGCTCTCGAGTTTCAAAAAAGACAAAAACCACCATAAAAGAATGATAAAAATGAGTTGAACTAACGAACTGAATCAGCTCAATTAGTGAACGAATCAATCAGACCAAGAGTTTAGAGTTAGGCCTATGATTTAGCCTGGTTTAAAAGATCTGGCTTGTCTAAAGATTATCGACTCAAAAGAATGATGTGCTCCTGAATCGGAAATTGCTACTTCTCTCATAAATACACAGAGAAGAGCTGGAGCAGATTTTGGTCTGTTCCTCACATAAATCCATCCTATTACTTCGTGTTATTTTACTATCATTTATATATACACACTATTACAGTATTTATTAGCATTTTGAATATTTTTCATTTTAATTTAAGTTTAATCAATTTTGTCGTGTTTTTGTCATTTTTATTTGAAATATTTACATTTATCTTTAATTTTCAGTTTAATTGTTATCAAAACAACATCTAGTTTTCATTTAAGTTTTTAAAATTTAAGTTCAAGTTATTTATAATCATTTAATATTTATTTTCTTTTATTTCTCCTTTAAATTAATGAAAACAATAGTTTAGTTTTAGTTAACAAAAACAACACAAATGGCTTCAAAATATTTAGAATATAGCACACAAGCCGTACGGACCACTTCTATGAAAACGTATTTTCTTTTTCTACTAATTTTGGAGCCTGAAAAAAGCCCCAGTCTTTGTTCTCTTTCATTACAAACATTTTTCCACTCTCTTGCAATTGCATTGCCATTTGCGCATATTTCCTCACAAGAATGTATACTAAAAGAATACTGCGACTTGGCTACAATCCAGGCTTAAAGCACTAAAGGTTGACCAGCTTCAGCCTTGTAGTGTTTGACTGGCTTTTAGCAACACACACACTCGTTCATCACTCACCTTGTTGAGTTCCTCTATTCGCCTGATCAGCAGTGGGTTACTGGAGGAGTTTTCGAAGTAAACATAATCTGTGAGGAGAAAAAGAAACAACCATTAGTGTTCACACACCTACAGTCTGTCAGCGACAGGCAGCATCTCCTGTCACGCTCCCACACCTGCTGAGGCTTACCAGATTGTTTCAGAGACTAAACGAAGCATTCTCCGCCGGGATACATGGCTGGAGCGCCGCTGCCTTTTGGCGAGTTCCCCAACAACAACACTTGAAAACAACTGCGTTGACACTGAAAAGCTATGGCGTTTGTAACTCAACCTCATAGATAACCTTCAGCATCCACTTTTGACTGGCACCAAACGACATGCCACTATCAGGACAATCACGGGTAAAACACAACATTAAACCCAAACAAGACAGACATGACACTTTTTTTGTCTTGATGGTTAAAAAAATGTATTGAAAAATAAGAATGCAATTCAAATACACAATTTGAATAAAGCTCTTCTATCATGAGCATGCAGACTACTTAACTTTGGAATTCAATTCATTTTGAGTTTCAAAATGAAACTCAAAAAACTCATTAGCAAAAGTGTCTGGGTGATACAATCATCCTGATGTAATAATGAAAGAAAGAAAGAAATGAAATTCTTGAAAAGAAAGCCGAAGTATTGTTTGAAAAACATTGTCTACCAAATCAAGGTCATGTGTTGCGACCAATAAAATCACCAACATGCAGAAAGAAAGAGAGAAAAAAACAACCTTCAGCATCCACTTTTGACTGGCACCAAACGACATGCCACTATCAGGACAATCACGGGCAAAACACAACATTAAACCCAAACAAGACAGACATGACACTTTTTTTTGTCTTGATGGTTAAAAAATGTATTGAAAAATAAGAATGCAATTCAAATAAAGCTCTTCTATCATGAGCATGCAGACTACTTAACTTTGGAATTCAATTAATTTTGAGTTTCAAAATGAAACTCAAACTCATTAGCAAAAGTGTCTGGGTGATATAATCATCCTGATGTAATAATGAAAGAAAGAAAGAAATGAAATTCTTGAAAAGAAAGCCGAAGTATTGTTTGAAAAACATTGTCTACCAAATCAAGGTCATGTGTTGCGACCAATAAAATCACCAACATGCAGAAAGAAAGAGAGAAAAAAAACAACAGGAAATTGTCAGAGACCACCCCTGCAGAACGTCATGAGTGTGTTTCAAGGTCAAAAAGGCTCTTGTAATTTCAGATAATTTGACATATATATATATATATATATAAAATGTATGTATGAAGATGTGCACACTCACATGTATTCAAGGCATGAGGACAACATGATATCTTTAAAGTCATTCAATTCAAACTTTATAAAATTTCTAAGAACATAGATTTTTAAAAGCTTCTTTTATCATAGAGCCACTTTAGCCATTGACCCTCCTACCAATTCTCTCAGATCTTTCTTTCTTGTGTCAACCCTCCTTTCCCGATGTATTTGTGTGTGTTTGTGTTCTGTGTGCGTGTGTGCTGTTGGCCATGCTCCAGGGCGTGTGGGCTCTGTGCAGGCGTACGGCTCTGTGGGACGTCCCCCACAGGCCTCAAGCTTGGTGGGGTGCCTGGTCTTAACCCTGTGCGTGCCAGGACCTCTGACAGATTACACCCCGCGTACAGCAGACGGTATACACATACACACACGCTACCACAGTAATCCCATGATTTGGTGGTGGGGGGCAGGGGGACCAGAACATCAAGTCTGGCAAAAACACGCTTGCAAACTCAGTGTTTGGTAGCACATCCATGTGAGCCAACAGTTCCTGTTTCAGAGGGAAGTATGTTTACTAATACATCAAAATGGATGATTTTCCTGAGAATTTAAAGGGCAATAAAACAAGTGGGACTAAACTCCAGAAGAATTACAAACTTTGGTTTTGAAATACAGCACCATCCTACAACCCTTTTTTCTGCCACTTTTGATGAGAATAAAAAGATCGCATAAGAATTATGTAATGATAGAGAGGGCATGAGACATGCCAGAGAGAAAACCTGTATGCTTTTCTTTCTTCTGCTGAACACAAAACAAGATCTTATCAAATAAATGTTGTCAACCAAACAGTTTTGGTTCTCAGAGACTTCCATTATATTTTAATGTCTATACAACGTAAGTCAATGGGAAACGAAACAGTTTCATTACCAGCATTTTTCAATATAACAAGTGTTCAGCAGAAGAAAGAAATGCAAACAGGTTTGGAACAACATGAGGACGAGTAAATGATGACAGAATTGCCATTTTTGGGTGAACTATCCACTTTAAACAGATGTAGTGTCTCAAAATATCATTAAAAGTTTTACAAATGTGATATTCTCTATATATGAAAGAGATTATAATACTACATAATATGACTTAAAGGTAATATAATCAGTCAATTAATACAATTCAATTAGAATATATTTGACATTTAATGATGTGTTACATGGAGCAGGACGAAACTTAGATTTACATGTAACAGATAGCTTTTATCACCTGTCACTTTATACCGTCAGGCCTGGAGCGAACACAGTGCTGGCCCTGATCAAATAAGCTCAGTCTACGGCACCACTGGCTGTAAAGGGACAGGAAGTGACTTTGGAACGTTCTCTACACAGTCTCGATGATCTAATGTTGTCTTGGAAAGTCTGGGAGGCAGTGTTCTAGGGCTGTCAAAATGGCTGAAAAACTAAATTCGAATTTTGTACTTAAATATTATTTGAATTATATTCTAATTTTAAATGCATAATTTCAGTTAGGGTGAAGAAAAGCTTTTGGCTTCCCTTCTGAGGCCACAATCGGGCGCATTGAGCAAAATATTAGAGCCCTGCACGGGCCTCAAACGTAGGCCCTAGCCCGGCCCTGGCCCGAGACGCTCAGGCCCTAGCCCGGCCCGTGTCCGACAAGCTTATCAGAATTACCGGCCCAAGCGTGTCTTTTTTCCCCTTCTCCCAAACAGCTTCTACTACTGTTTCGGCTATTAAAATAGTTTAGTTTTGTATGTAATAGCAAAGTGATTATGTTTCGTTTCTTTATGAAGTTAATTTAAAAACATTTGGAGCATTTTTTGTTCGTTAAATATAAGTTTTTGTTTTTTTAAAGTAACGACCAAGCGGCCAGCGGCAGACAGTGAGCCTATGTTTGATCAATTTAGCCTTATCAAATCATCACGACTTGCCTAAAATAAAATCTATAGATATAAAACAGTTCAAGCATATAACAATGTTTAAACGTTAAACCTAGATAAATGTGCGCTATATCCAATAGTTTGTGCGGAGAGCGGAAGCTAAAGCACGCTTTGCAGGACATAGAGGCGCCAGCGCGATCACTTACATTTTTTTCAGTCTACTTTTATTTGTGTGCACTCACAATATCAACAAAATGTTGTGCTTTCATAAAATAAAGATAACAAACATGAATAAATGTATCTATAGAAAGCTTTAAATTACTACTTAACGAAATAAAACAAATCAAAAACAAAAACTTTCATTATAATCCGTAAAGATGCACTTCTCTCTAAAAGGCGCATCTGAGGAGATGGCGAGTCAGGATCGGCAACTCCTTACGACACCGACTCAGAAAACACTAGTTTATTAGTAAATAACTTCACTATCTCCTTACTATTTCCCCCTGTCACATTTATAGTAATTACTTTTGCCGGTGCTTTGCGGCAGGCTTAAGCCTATTGCTTGCATTTGAACGCAGAACTGTTCAGCTGCGCTGACAGCACGCACCATACATACTGCTGCTGCGGGACACTAAACACCGTCAAGCAGCTCTTGACAGTAGCGGTAGCACGGTCTTGTGTCGTTTCCACCAGCGAGGCCATTTTTTTCATCACTAGCCTAGTTGATGGATGTCTAAAATATAAAAATAAGGAGAAGCCTAAAACAGGCCCGAGGCCCGGCCCGCGTCTGAACTATGACGTGAAAATTGGCCTGAAGCCCGGCCCGAGGGGTGTAAAAAAGTCGGGGCCCACCGGGCCCGGGCTGAAATGCAGGGCTCTACAAAATATTCAATTTATAAACCAATTATAATTAATTAAATTGCTTAAACAACTATAACAAAACAGCATCATGTATGTATGCATAGTTTAATAAACAGGGCGGAAAGCCAATCACACGGAGTACATTTTTCAATTAAAAACCTGAGATGCAGTGGGATGGGGAAAAAACCCACCATAAAGTCTCAATATATGGTTTTTTTCAAAGTTAATCTTGCATTAACTAGGGGAAGTTGTGGCCTAATGGTTAGAGAGTCGCACTCGTAACCCAAGGTTGCGGGTACGAGTCTCATACAGGCAGGGATTGTAGGTGGGGGGAGTGAATGTACAGCGCTCTCTTCCACCTTCAATACCACGACTGAGGTGCCCTTGAGCAAGGCACCGAACCCCCAACTGCTCCCCGGGCGCCGCAGCAAAAAATGGCTGCCCACTGCTCCGGGTGTGTGTTCACGGCGTGCGTGTTCTCTGCTGTGTGTGTGCACTTTGGATGGGATAAATGCAGAGCACTAATTCCGAGTATGGGTCACCATATTTGGTCACATGTCATGTCACTTTCACTTTAATTTTACATGGTTTTAAACACACGGCTCCTTTGTGCGAGACGCGAGTGCATCGGTGATAGATGTCCCTCTAGAAAATGCGCGAAATATGTGTTCTGTGTGAACAGCTTGGTTTCGGTTTTGATGTAAACAAGATCTTCTCCGCATTGATGTTCTCCTTTTCCACAATATTTTTAATGAACAACGCAGCAGTGCCGCATCTAGTGGCTTCAACTGGATAGGCTAACAAAAACATTATAATGCAACGACACTTACATCATCATCGCATATCATGCGTAAACTGATAAGGCTGCCTGACACACATCTAAAATTTGTAGAATGTGGATTTTTACTTTAAAAATTCAACAAATATTCGAAATTCTATTTTTTTTTTTTGACAGCCCTAGTATGTTCTTGTTTGTTGTTTTTTATTATACCAAAAAGTGTAGGCTGGCTGTTCTGCAAACATGTGATCTGTAGCACATTGTAGAAGTAGATCCAATATTTTCTCTGTTTTTAATGCATTTTTTTTTTAGTTTATATCAGACAAATTACACTACCGTTCAAAAGGTTGAAAGAAAATAATTATTTTATTCAGCAACATTGCATTCAATTGATCAAAAGAGAGAGTAAAGACATTGCAATTGCAAATATATTGAAAAACACGTGTTATATACAATTTGTAGCTTCTCTTTCACTTTAAATGCTATATTTAACATAGGCATTCATGGATACAAAAGAAAACTGGTTAATATATAGCATCAATAACCAAGAGCCCTAAAAATGCAGCAACTTGAGCAAAGTAAGATTCAGCGATCTTGTTTGCACAATGACCATGTATTGATCTAAATTTCCTGTAACGGGTTTTCAAACTGGGATCCTATGCTAGGGGATCTGTGGAAAATTTAATTCCCCTTTTCACTCTGGCTTTTAACTATTTTATTGTATTTTACGGATATAAACCTTTATATTTAAGGAAGAGGTCTCTCAAAAGGGGATCATCATATTTTGGTGTTCCCAGAAATAGTATAGATGAGATCCACACTTTCAACTTACAACAAGGACAACTACAAGCAATAAAGCAAAACTTTATTGATTGCATAGTAAAATGGATTTTTATTCTCGTTATTGTCATTTGCTGCCTGCGAAATTCAGTGTACAGCTTAATTCAGTGACATAACTGGGGTGATGGGATCTCGAGAACTTTGGGACCTAAAAAAAAATGGTCGATGACCAAAAAAGGTTGCGAACCCCTGACATTCACAGTCCTGAATCTTCCACTCCATCTGAGATTCATTCAGCCATGTGCGTCTGACTGTATCTATCAGTGTGAATGTGTAAGACTAGGACCACACCTCTTTGCTGCTTATTTAATGAGTACAAGTTCTACCAGAGGCCTCCCGGTTCAGAGCAAAACCCGACATGGAGTCAGAACCTCACACAGAAACTGGTAGAGAACCGAGAGGAGCTTGCAGAAGACCTGGGAGCATCACCACCGTCTCTCACAGCTTCTGCCAACCCTCCTGCCATCTCCGACTGCCTGTGCCCACAGCGATTGATGTGCTCCCATCCCCCCACCAATCAGTACGCGACAAGCCTGTGACATCACAGTGCAGTCAAATTTCCTGTGATCCAATCCGTACATGTTGCCGAGCTTACTGAGACTGAGGTTGAAAGAAAGACAGACAGAAAGCGAGAGAGGGAGAGAGTTAAGTGCAGGGAGTCTAACCAGGCCAGAGGAAGTTGAGTGAAGAGAGACAGACAAAGAGCGAGAGATCCAACAAACAAGCCAACAGTCATTTAAAAAAAAAAAAGCCTTTGCATGGATGAACACTCAATGTAATATATTTTTATTAAAAATATTTACATAAACTTCTCGACCTCATTAAATCGAAGATCTAAAAGCATGCAAGCACATATGCAATCAGGCTGGACTTCAGAAAGTGTAGGCTGCCCAGTGTTGGACTCTCCGTGGCCCAGCCGCTGCAGAGACCCAAGCCTGCACAGGTCCTGAGAGTGCACAGAGGCCATTCAATCCCTGTTTTAGGACAATCAGACCGGGACCCACGAGACATCCGTTACTATGGCAATACCAGTTAATTCAAGCTTATGCGCCAAACACATACACAGAGCATTAGTGCAGCTCTTAGTTTATTCTTGCTCTCTGCCTCCGGCTCAGGGATTCGGGTTATACAACACCTTCTCCAACAATACGGAACCATGAGGAAAAAACAGTGGTGGGCCGGAACGCACCGGACACCTAAACTTGCTGGATATAAACCAGGAACTGAAAGACAAAGATCATATTATACTCTAAATGATTCACTGTAAATAGTAGGGACTGGTCCGATATTAGTGAGGTTGACATTTGGGGTTGGTATGTTTTTTTCAATGTTTCTTCGCTCACCAAGACTGCATTTATTTGAGTAAACAGTAATACTGTAAAATAGTATTACAATTTAAAATGATTTTTAAATACATATATATATATATATATATATATACACATATATATACAGTGGTGTGAAAAAGTGTTGGCCCCCATCCTGTTTTTTTTATTTTTTGCACATTTGTCACACTTAAAAGATTCAGATCATCAAACAAATTTTAATATTACACAAAGATAATGCAAGTAAATACAAAATGCAGTTTTTAAATGATTATTTATTTTATTAAGGGAAAAAAGCTGTCCAAACCTGCCTGGCACTACGTGAAAAAGTAATTGCCCCCTAAATCTAATAACTGGTTGTGCCACGCTTTGCAGCAACAACTGCAATCAAGCGTTTGCGATAACTGGCAATGAGTCTTTCATATCGCTGTGGAGGAATTTTG
>NW_015505472.1:516159-517437 GCF_001515645.1 Sinocyclocheilus grahami
TCTAATTTTTTTTTTTATTGTAGAGAGTGTTAATTTGTGCAATGATAACATACCAGCAATGTAAATTATTTTTTAAACATATTAGAATGAGTAAATTACAATATAAATTTATTAGAACAAGTACATTATTATTTATGGGCTTAAAAACAAGATGCAAACAATCAGAATATTGTACTTGGTGGGGAGTGCCCAATGTAAACATGAAACATATGCCATTACCTATATTGTACTGTGGTACAGTTATGGAGGCCCTTCATAATGCAGGTCAACTGCCTGCTCTGCCAATAGTTAGAAATGGCACTATAGTAAGCAGTGTTTAATAAACAGCTGTTTTTCTAAATTCTGCTGAGGTGAAATTCAGTGCAGTCATGTATCGTGGCCTCTATATCGTGACTTTGCTGGTGATAATATAATATATATAATATTATATATAATATATATATAGGGCTGCACGATAAATCGAAATGGAATCGAGATCGCGATTCGACAGAAGCTGCAATTGTCATGCGTATCTTTCAGTGAAGCACGGTTCTGTGATCAGCAGTAAATCTCCATCCAAAGGCCAGAGGGCGCTCTCGTGCTGAAACTCCAAATACGCCTCGCAGAAGAAACCCAGAAAATTCCTATTGCTGCAGCTGAATAAACAGAAGATTCAACTGCTTTCATTGATTCAACGTGACTAATAAATAGAGATCGACCGATATATCGATTTACCGATATTTTTCCCATTATTTAAGCATTTTACAATAATCGGATATCGGTTTTGTAATATCGGATTTACCGATAAACGCCACCATCTTGTGGATGTTTTGAGAATTGCGCGCAGGATCGCCATTGCACCATGGCGTCTGAGGGGAGAGGAGACGACAACAACAACGGTGTGCACAGGTACTTGATTTACTGTAGTAAGTAAACTTTATTTAACATAACAGCCATTAATGCACAAATTAGATGTATTACATAAATGCCTGATATGCAGTTTATGCAGCTTGGCTCGAAGAAATAGAGACGAACTCATGGAGTCACGTAAGATAATCCGTCAAGTCCTGTCCCAATAAAGATGTAACTTTGCATTAATTAAATAATACAGTCATGAATGAGCGCATGCTGGAAATAAAAACGCTAAATTTACTTCTCTCTCTGTTGTATATTTGCTCATTATTGGTCTCGTGAAGCCGCTTTCATATTGCTGTTCACTCACCGGGTTGATGCTCAGGAAATGCTCCAGCACGGCCACCGCATGTAACTTTTAACAAGATTCACTTGTTTAAAACACCC
>NW_015505472.1:517540-517965 GCF_001515645.1 Sinocyclocheilus grahami
TTCAGGGTCTAGACTTTGCTATATCAATAATACACCCACAACAATAGGTGGCGGCAAATACACATAAAACGAGGTGCCATGAAATACGTAATGTAATGCGTGTTGTAAAGATCGTGAGTAAAAACAAAAGAGAAAGAACCTTACAGCTGCATGAGTCGTGACTGTCACGTTAGCCTGATGGGATCAAACTCCCTTTGTGATTTTAAAACCTAAGACAGTACCCAGATTTGAAGACTACAGTAAGATTTAACTTCTACTCTTAATAAGATTTTGCTAGGCTACTATTAGATGGATAGCCTAAATGTCCTAATTCAGATGGGCTACCGGTTTAAAAAAATTTTTTTTTAAGTGTATATATTTTTTAATGTGATTGTTGGTACATTTTACCAGTTTTTACCATACTTTCAAAACAAAAATTAAAATAG